>NC_092228.1:33759045-33928690 GCF_036320965.1 Panulirus ornatus | reverse complement strand
CTGAAACATCTCATTTCCAGCATATCCACCCTCTTGCGAACAACTCTATCCATAGCCCACGCCTCGCAACCATAAACCATTGTTGGAACTACTATTCCTTCAAACATACCTATTTTTGCTTTCCGAGATAATGTTCTCGACTTCCAAACATTCTTCAAGGCTCCCAGGATTGTGGCCCCCTCCCCCACCCTATGATTCACTTCCGCTTCCATGTTTCCATCCTCTGCCAAATCCACTCCCACATATCTAAAACACTTTACTTCCTTCAGTTTTTCTCCATTCAAACTTACCTCCCAGTTGAATTGACCCTGATCCCTACTGTACCTAATAACCTTGCTATTATTCATATTTACTCTTAACTTTCTTCTTTCACACACTCTACCAAACTCAGTCACCAGCTTTTGGAGTTCCTCACATGAATCAGACGCCAGCGCTTTATCATCAGCGAAAAACAACTGACTCACTTCCCAAGCTTTCTCATTCACAACAGACTGCATACTTGCCCCTGTTTCCAAAACTCTTGAATTCACCTCGCTAACAACCCCATCCATATACAAATTAAACAACCATGGAGACATCACACATCCCTGCAGCAAACCTACATTCACTGAGAACCAATCACTTTCCTCTCTTCTTACACGCACACATGCCTTACATCCTCGATAAAAACTTTTCATAGCTTCTAACAACTTGCCTCCCACATCATATATTCTTAGTAACTTCAACAGAGCATCTCTATCAACTCTATCATATGCCTTCTCCAGATCCATAAATGCTACATACAAATCCATTTGCTTTTTTAAGTATTTCTCACATACATTCTTCAAAGCAAACACCTGTTCCACACATCCTCTACCACCTCTGAAACCACACTGCTCTTCCCCAATCTGATGCTCTGCATATGTCTTCACCCTCTCAATCAAAACCCTCCAATATGATTTACTAGGAATAGTCAACAAACTTATACCTCTGTAATTTGAGCACTCACTGTTATACCCTTTGCCTTTGTACATTGGCACTATGCAAGCATTCCGCCAATCCTCAGGCACCTCACCATGAATCATACATGCATTAAATAATGTTACCAACCAGTCAACAATAGTCACTCCCTTTTTTAATAAATTCCACTGCAATACCATACAAACCTACTGCCTTGCTGGTTTTCATCTTCCGCAACGCTTTTACTACCTCTTCTCTGTTTATCAAATCATTTTTCCTAACCCTCTCACACACACACACACATATATATATATATATGTATATATATATATATATATATATATATATATATATATATATATATATATATATATATATATATATATATATATATATATATATATATATATATATATATATATATATATATATATATATATATATATATATATATATATATATATATATATTTCGTTATTATTATTTTGCTTTGTCGCTGTCTCCCGCGTTTGCGAGGCAGCGCAAGGAAACAGACGAAAGAAATGGCCCATCCCACCCACATACACATGTATATACATACACGTCCACACACGCATATATACATACCTATACATCTCAATGTACACATATATATACACACAGACACATACATATATACACATGCACACAGTTCACACTGTCTGCCTTTATTCATTCCCATCGCCAACTCGCCCCACATGGAACAACATTCCCTTCACCCCTCATGTGTGTGAGGTAGCGCTAGGAAAAGACAACAAAGGCCCCATTCGTTCACACACAGTCTCTAGCTACCATGCAATAATGCCCGAAACCACAGCTCCCTTTCCACATCCAGGCCCCACAGAACTTTCCATGGTTTACCCCAGACGCTTCACATGCCCTGATTCAATCCACTGACAGCACGTCGACCCCGGTATACCACATCGATCCAATTCACTCTGTTCCTTTCCCGCCTTTCACCCTCCTCCATGTTCAGGCCCCAATAACTCAAAATCTTCTTCACTACATCTTTCCACCTCCAATTTGGCCTCCCACTTCTCCTCGTTCCCTCCACCTCCGACACATATATCCTCTTGATCAATCTTTCCTCATTCATTCTCTCCATGTGACCAAACCATTTCAAAACACCATCTTCTGCTCTCTCAACCACGCTCTTTTTATTTCCACACATCTCTCTTACCCTTCCATTACTTACTCGATCAAACCACCTCACACCACATATTGTCCTCAAACATCTCATTTCCAGCACATCCACCCTCCTGCGCAAAACTCTATCCATAGCCCAAGCCTCGCAACCATACAACATTGTTGGAACCACTATTCCTTCAAACATACCCATTTTTGCTTTCCGAGATAATGTTCTCGACTTCCAAACGTTCTCCAAGGCTCCCAGTATTTTTGACCTCTCCCCCACGCTATGATTCACTTCCGTTTCCATATATATATATTTATTTGTTTTATTATTATACTTTGCCGCTGTCTCCCGCGTTAGCGAGGTAACGCAAGGAAACAGACGAAAAAATGGCCCAACCCACCCACATACACATGTATATACATACACGTCCACACACACATATATACATACCTATACATCTCAATGTCTACATATATATATATATATATGTATATATATATATATATATATATATATATATATATATATATATATATATATATATATATATATATTTTTTTTTTTTTTTTTCATACTATTCGCCATTTCCCGCGATAGCGAGGTAGCGTTAAGAACAGAGGACTGGGCCTTTTTTGGAATATCCTCACCTGGCCCCCTCTGTTCCTTCTTTTGGAAAAAAAAAAAAAGAGAGAGGGGAGGATTTCCATCCCCCCGCTCCCTCCCCTTTTAGTCGCCTTCTACGACACGCAGGGAATTCGTGGGATGTGTTCTTAATCCCCTATCCCCAGGGATAATATATACATATATATATATGAAAGAAAGAATATATATATATATATATATATATATATATATATATATATATATATATATATATGTATATATATATATTCTTTCTTTCAAGCCATTCGCCATTTCCCGCGTTAGCGAGGTAGCGCCAAGAACAGAGGACTGGGCCTTCTTTGGAATATCCTCACCTGGCCCCCTCTGTACCTTCCCTTGGAAAATTAAAAAAAAAAAAAAAACGAGAGGGGAAGATTTCCAGCCCCCCGCTCCCTCCCCTTTTAGTCGCCTTCTACGACACGCAGGGAATACGTGGGAAGTATTCTTAATCCCCTATCCCCAGGGATATATACATATGTATACATCTCAATGTCTACATCTCAATGTCTATACATCTCAATATCTACATATATATATGTATATATATATATATATATATCATTTTTTTTTTCGCTGTCTCCCGCGTTTGCGAGGTAGCGCAAGGAAACAGACGAAAGAAATGGCCCAACCCCCCCCATACACATGTATATACATACGTCCACACACGCAAATATACATACCTACACAGCTTTCCATGGTTTACCCCAGACGCTTCACATGCCTTGATTCAATCCACTGACAGCACGTCAACCCCGGTATACCACATCGCTCCAATTCACTCTATTCCTTGCCCTCCTTTCACCCTCCTGCATGTTCAGGCCCCGATCACACAAAATCTTTTTCACTCCATCTTTCCACCTCCAATTTGGTCTCCCTCTTCTCCTCGTTCCCTCCACCTCCGACACATATATCCTCTTGGTCAATCTTTCCTCACTCATTCTCTCCATGTGACCAAACCATTTCAAAACACCCTCTTCTGCTCTCTCAACCACGCTCTTTTTATTTCCACACATCTCTCTTACCCTTAAGTTACTTACTCGATCAAACCACCTCACACCACACATTGTCCTCAAACATCTCATGAGAAGTGGGAGACCAAATTGGAGGTGGAAAGATGGAGTGAAAAAGATTTTGAGTGATCGGGGCCTGAACACGCAGGAGTGTGAAAGGCGTGCAAGGAATAGAGTGAATTGCAATGATGTGGTATACCGGGGTTGACGTGCTGTCAGTGGATTGAACCAGGGCATGTGAAGCGTCTGGGGTAAACCATGGAAAGTTCTGTGAGGCCTGGATGTGGAAAGGGAGATGTTGTTTCGGTGCATTATTACATGACAGCTAGAGACTGAATGTGAACGAATGTGGCCTTTGTTGTCTTTTCGATAGCGCTACCTCGCACACATGAGGGGGGGGAGGGGGTTGTTATTGCATGTGTGGCGAGGTGGCGATGGGAATAAATAAAGGCACACTATGAATTATGCTATATATATGTATATGTCTGTGTGTGTATATAAATGTGTACATTGAGATGTATGAGTATGTATATTTGCGTGTGTGGACGTGTAAGTATATACATGTGTATGGTAGTGGGTTGGGCCATTTCTTTCGTCTGTTTCCTTGTGCTACCTCGCAAATGCGGGAGACAGCGACATAGCAAAATAAATGATAAATATATATAAATATATATATATATATATATATATATATATATTTTTTTTTTTTTTTTTTTTTTGCTTTGTCGCTGTCTCCCGCGTTTGCGAGGTAGCGCAAGGAAACAGACGAAAGAAATGGCCCAACCCACCCCCATACACATGTATATACATACGTCCACACACGCAAATATACATACCTACACAGCTTTCCATGGTTTACCCCAGACGCTTCACATGCCCTGATTCAATCCACTGACAGCACGTCAACCCCGGTATACCACATCGCTCCAATTCACTCTATTCCTTGCCCTCCTTTCACCCTCCTGCATGTTCAGGCCTCGATCACACAAAATCTTTTTCACTCCATCTTTCCACCTCCAATTTGGTCTCCCTCTTCTCCTCGTTCCCTCCACCTCCGACACATATATCCTCTTGGTCAATCTTTCATCACTCATTCTCTCCATGTGCCCAAACCATTTCAAAACACCCTCTTCTGCTCTCTCAACCATGCTCTTTTTATTTCCACACATTTCTCTTACCCTTACGTTACTTACTCGATCAAACCACCTCACACCACACATTGTCCTCAAACATCTCATTTCCAGCACATCCATCCTCCTGCGCACAACTCTATCCATAGCCCACGCCTCGCAACCATACAACATTGTTGGAACCACTATTCCTTCAAACATACCCACTTTTGCTTTCCGAGATAATGTTCTCGACTTCCACACATTCTTCAAGGCTCCCAGAATTTTCGCCCCCTCCCCTACCCTATGATCCACTTCCGCTTCCATGGTTCCATCCGCTGCCAGATCCACTCCCAGATATCTAAAACACTTCACTTCCTCCAGTTTTTCTCCATTCAAACTCAACTATTATATTATATTACTCAACTAATTATATGGATTTTTAGGTTTTGACCACACTCATATTTAGCATACTGAAAAGCATCTATGCTGAAGATTTCAAAAATATCCAGTTTTCCAAAAAATCAAGAAAAATCCAAGACTATAACCTTGCATTTTGCTCATATATACATATATATATATATATATATATATATATATATATATATATATATATATATATATATATATATATATATATATATATATATATATATATGTATATATATATATATATATATATATATATATATATATATATATATATATATATATATATATATATATATATATATATATATATATATATATATATATATTGTGTGATCGGGGCCTGAACATGCAGGAGGGTGAAAGGAGGGCAAGGAATAGAGTGAATTGGAGCGATGTGGTATACCGGGGTTGACGTGCTGTCAGTGGATTGAATCAGGGCATGTGAAGCGTCTGGGGTAAACCATGGAAACCTGTGTAGGTATGTATATTTGCGTTTGTGGACGTATGTATATACATGTGCATGGGGGTGGGTTGGGCCATTTCTTTCGTCTGTTTCCTTGCGCTACCTCGCAAACGCCCGAGACAGCGACAAAGCAAAAAAAGAAAAAGAACAAGTTTGCTTAGCATTCCTGGGAAATTATATGGGAGGGTACTGATTGAGAGGATGAAGGCATGTACAGAGCATCAGATTGGGGAAGAGCAGTGTGGTTTCAGAATTGGTAGAGGATGTGTTAATTAGGTGTTTTCTTTGAAGAATATATGTGAGAATTACTTAGAAAAGTAAATGGATTTGTATGTAGCATTTATGGATTTAGAGAATGTATATGATAGAGTTGATAGAGATGCTCTGTGGAAGGTATGAAGAATATATGCTGTGAGAGGCAAGCTGTTAGAAGTAGTGAAAAGTTTTTATCGAGGATGTAATGCATGTGTACGACAGGAAGAGAGGAAAGTGATTAGTTCTCAGTGAATGTAGGTTTGTGGCGGGGGTGTGTGATGTCTCCATGGTTGTTTGATTTGTTTATGGATGGGGTTGTTATGGAAGTGAATGCACGAGTTTTGGAAAGAGGGGCAAGTATGCAGTCTGTTGTGGATGAGAGAGCTTGGGAAGTGAGTCAGTTGTTGTTTGCTGATGATACAATGCTGGTGGCTGATTCGTGTGAGAAACTGTAGAGTCTGCTGACTGAGTTTGGCTGTGGATGGCAACATGGAAGCGGAAGTGAATCATTGGGTGGGGGAGGGGGCGAAAATCCTGGGAGCCTTGAAGAATGTGCTGAAGTCGAGAACATTTTTTCCGAAAGCAAAAATGGGGATGTTTGAAGGAATAGTGGTTCCAACATTATATGGTTGCGAGGCATGGGCTATGGATAGAGTTGTGCGGAGGAGGGTGGATGTGCTGGAAATGAGATGTTTGAGGACATTATGTGGTGTGAGATGGTTTGATCGAGTAAGTAATAATAGGGTAAGAGAGACGTATGGTAATAAAAAGATTGTGGCTGAGAGAGCAGAAGAGGGGGTTTTGAAATGGTTTGGTCACATAGAGAGAATGAGTGAGGTTATATTTGTTTCAGAGGTGGAGGAAATGAGGAGAAGTGGGAGACCAAATTGTAGGTGGAAAGATGGAGTGAAAAAGATTTTGAGTGATTGGGGCCTGAACATGCAGGAGGGTGAAAGGCGTGCAAGGAATAGAGTGAATTGGAACGATGTGGTATACCGGGGTCAACATGCTGTCAGTAGATTGAACCAGGGCATGTGAAGCGTCTGGGGTAAACCATGGAAAGTTCTGTGGGGCCTGGATGTGGAAAGGGAGCTGTGGTTTCGGTGCATTATAACATGACAGCTAGAGACTGAGTGTGAACGAATGTGGCCTTTGTTGTCTTTTCCTAGTGCTACCTTGCACATATGAGGGGGGAAGGGTTTGTTATTTTATATGTGGCGGGATGGCGATGGGAATGAATAAAGGCAGACATTATGAATTATGTACATTTGTATATATGTATATGTCTGTGTGTATTTATATGTATACGTTGTGATGTATAGGTATATATACTTGCGCGTATGGATGTGTATGTATATACATGTGTATTTGGGTGGGTTGGGCCATTTCTTTCATCTGTTTCCTTGCGCTACCACGCTAACGCGGGAGACAGCGAGAAATCAAAATAGATAAGAAAAAAAAAAAAAAAATATATATATATATATATATATATATATATATATATATATATATATATATATATTTTTTTTAACTATTCGCCATTTCCCGCGTTAGCGAGGTAGCGTTAAGAACAGAGGACTGGGCCATTGAGGGAATATCCTCACCTGGCCCCCTTCTCTGTTCCTTCTTTTGGAAAATTAAAAAAAATTGAGAGGGGAGGATTTCCAGCCCCCCGCTCCCTCCCCTTTTAGTCGAGTTCTACGACACGCAGGGAATACGTGGGAAGTATTCTTTCTCCCCTATCCCCAGGGATACAGCGCTGGTGGCTGATTCATGTGAGAAACTGCAAAAGCTGGTGACTGAGTTTGGAAAAGTGTGTGGAAGAAGAGAGTTAAGAGTAAATGTGAATAAGAGCAAGGTTATTAGGTACAGTAGGGTTGAGGGTCAAGTCAATTGGGAGGTGAGTTTGAATGGAGAAAAACTGGAGGAAGTGAAGTGTTTTAGATATCTGGGAGTGGATCTGGCAGCGGATGGAACCATGGACGCGGAAGTGGATCATAGGGTGGGGGAGGGGGCGAAAATCCTGGGGGCCTTGAAGAATGTGTGGAAGTCGAGAACATTATCTCGGAAAGCAAAAGTGGGTATGTTTGAAGGAATAGTGGTTCCAACAATGTTGTATGGTTGCGAGGCGTGGGCTATGGATAGAGTTGTGCGCAGGAGGATGGATGTGCTGGAAATGAGATGTTTGAGGACAATGTGTGGTGTGAGGTGGTTTGATCGAGTGAGTAACGTAAGGGTAAGAGAGATGTGTGGAAATAAAAAGAGCGTGGTTGAGAGAGCAGAAGAGGGTGTTTTGAAGTGGTTTGTGCATATGGAGAGGATGAGTGAGGAAAGATTGACCAAGAGGATATATGTGTCGGAGGTGGAGGGAACAAGGAGAAGAGGGAGACCAAATTGTAGGTGGAAAGATGGAGTGAAAAAGATTTTGTGTGATCGGGGCCTGAACATGCAGGAGGGTGAAAGGAGGGCAAGGAATAGAGTGAATTGGAGCGATGTGGTATACCGGGGTTGACGTGCTGTCAGTGGATTGAATCAAGGCATGTGAAGCGTCTGGGGTAAACCATGGAAAGCTGTGTAGGTATGTATATTTGCGTGTGTGGACGTATGTATATACATGTGTATGGGGGGGGGTTGGACCATTTCTTTCGTCTGTTTCCTTGCGCTACCTCGCAAACGCGGGAGACAGCGACAAAGTATAATAAAATAAATATGTAGATAATAATATATATATATAAATATATATATATATATATATATATATATATATATATATATATATATATATATATATATATATATATATATATATACTATACATTATCTTGTGGAGGCGAAGGTGAAGATTGGGGGGGGGTTTCAGAAAAGAAGAGAGAATGTTGGGGTGAAGAGAGTGGTGAGAGTAAGTGAGCTTGGGAAGGAGACTTGTGTGAGGAAGTACCAGGAGAGAATGAGTACAGAATGGAAAAAGGTGAGAACAAAGGAGGTAAGGAGATTGGGGGAGGAATGGGATGTATTTAGGGAAGCAGTGATGGCTTGCGCAAAAGTTCCTTGTGGCATAAGAAGCGTGGGAGGTGGGTTGATTATAAAAGGTAGTGAGTGGTGGGATGAAGAAGTAAGATTATTAGTGAAAGAGAAGAGAGAGGCATTTGAACGATTTTTGCAGGGAAAAAATGCAAATGAGTGGGAGAGGTATAAAAGAAAGAGGCAGGAGGTCAAGAGAAAGGTGCAAGAGGTGAAAAAGAGGGCAAATAAGAGTTGGGGTGAGAGAGTATCATTAAATTTCAGGGAGAATAAAAAGATTTTTGGAAGGAGGTAAATAAAGTGCGTAAGACAAGGGAGTAAATGGGAACTCCAGTGAAGGGGGCTCATGGGAAGGTGATAACAAAAAGTGGTGATGTGAGAAGGAGATGGAGTGAGTATTTTGAAGGTTTGTTGAATGTGTTTGATGATAAAGTGGTAGATATAGGGTGTCTTGGTCGAGGTGGTGTGCAAAGTGAGAGGGTTAGGGAAAATGATTTGGTAAATAAAGAAGAGGTACTAAAAGCTTTACGGAAGATGAAAGCCGGCAAAGCAGCAGGTTTGGATTGTATTGCAGTCCAATTTATTAAAAAAGGTGGTGACTGTATTGTTGACTGGTTGGTAAGGTTATTTAATGTATGTATGATTCATGGTGAGGTGCCTGAGGATTGGCGGAATGCTTGCATAGTGCCATTATACAAAGGCAAAGGGGATAAGAGTGAGTGCTCAAATTAAAGAGGTATAAGTTTGTTGAGTATTCCTGGTAAATCATATGGGAGGGTATTGATTGAGAGGGTGAAGGCGTGTACAGAGCATCAGATTGGGGAAGAGCAGTGTGGTTTCAGAAGTGGTAGAGGATGTGTGGATCAGGTGTTTGCTTTGAAGAATGTGTGTGAGAAATACTTAGAAAAACAAATGGATTTGTATGTAGCATTTATGGATCTGGAGAAGGCATATGATAGAGTTGATAGAGATGCTCTGTGGTAGGTTTTAAGAATATATGGTGATGGCGGCAAGTTGTTAGAAGCAGTGAAAAGTTTTTATCGAGGATGTAAGGCATGTGTACGTTTAGGAAGAGAGGAAAGTGATTGGTTCTCAGTGAATGTAAGTTTGCGGCAGGGGTGTGTGATGTCTCCATGGTTGTTTAAATTGTTTATGGATGGTGTTGTTAGGGAGGTGAATGCAAGAGTTTTGGAAAGAGGGGCAAGTATGCAGTCTGTTCTGGATGAGAGAGCTTGGGAAGTGAGTCAGTTGTCCGCTGATGATATATCGCTGGTGGCTGATTCATGTAAGAAACTGCAGAAGCTGGTGACTGAGTTTGGTAAAGTGTGTGAAAGAAGAAAGTTAAGAGTAAATGTGAAAAAGAGCAAGGTTATTAGGTACAGTAGGGTTGAGGGTCAAGTCAATTGGGAGGTAAATTTGAATGGAGAAAAACTGGAGGAAGTAAAGTGTTTTAGATATCTGGGAGTGGATCTGGCAGAGGATGGAACCATGGAAGCGGGAGGGAATCATAGGGTGGGGGAGGGGGCGAAAATTCTGGGAGCCTTGAAGAATGTTTGGAAGTCGAGAACATTATCTCGGAAAGCAAAAATGGTTATGTTTGAAGGAATACTGGTTCCAACAATGTTGTATGTTTGCGAGTCGTGGGCTATGGATAGAGTTGTGCGCAGGAGGGTGGATGAGCTGGAAATGAGAGGTTTGAGGACAATATGTGGTGTGAGATTGTCTGATCGAATAAGTAATGTAAGGGTGAGAGAGATGTGTGGAAATAAAAATAGTGTGGTTGAGAGCGCAGAGGGTCTTTTGAAATGGTTTGGTCACACGGAGAGAATGAATGGTGAAAGATTGACCAAGAGGATATAGGTGTCAGAGGTGGAGGAAACGAGGAAAAGTGGGACACCAAATTGGAGGTGGAAAGATGGAGTGAAAAAGATTTTGAGTGATCGGGGCCTGAACATGCAGGAGGGTGAAAGGCTTGCAAGGAATAGAGTGAATTGGAACGATGTGATATACCGGGGTCCACGTGCTGTCAATGGATTGAAGCAGGGCATGTGAAGCGTCTTGGTAAACCATGGAAAGTGTGTGGGGCCTGGATGTGGAAAGGGAGCTGTGGTTTCGGTGCATTATTATATGACAGCTAGAGACTGAGTGTGAACGAATGGGGCCTTTGGTGTTTTTGCAAGGGCTACCTCGCACACATGAGGGGGGAGGGGGTTGTTATTCCATGTGTGGCGAGGTGGCGATGGGAACAAATAAAGGCAGACAGTATGAATTATGTACATGTGTATATATGTATACGTCTGTGTGTGTATATATATGTGTACATTGAGATGTATAGGTATGTATATTTGCGTGTGTGGACGTGTGTGTATATACATGTGTATGTAGGCGGGTTGGGCCATTCTTTCGTCTGTTTCCTTGCGCTACCTCGCTAACGCGGGAGACAGCTACAAAGCAAAATAAATAGAATAAATAAATAAACATATATATATATATATATATATATATATATAATATATATATATATATATATATATATATATATATATATATATATATATATATATATATATATATATATATATTTCCCTGGGGATAGGGGAGAAAGAATACTTCCCACGTATTCCCTGCGTGTCGTAGAAGGCGACTAAAAGGGGAGGGAGCAGGGGGCTGGAAATCCTCCCCTCTCGTTTGTTTTTTATTTTCCAAAAGAAGGAACAGAGAATTGGGCCAGGTGAGGGTATTCCCTCAAAGGCCCAGTCCTCTGTTCTTAACGCTACCTCGCTAATGCGGGAAATGGCGAATAGTTTGAAAGAAAGAAAAAGAATATATATATATATATATATATATATATATATATATATATATATATATATATATATATATATATATATATATATATATATATATATATATATATATATACATGTACATAATCCTATAAAATGATTTTGTGTGCTCTTACAGGGAAGGCAGGTGTGTTGATGTCACAAAGCCTTTTTGCAATTTAGAGAATTAATTTGAATTATCTAATAATGAGATTGATAATCGTAAGGGTTTAGTGTACGCCAGTTTGTGAAAACCAGTGGATACTATTTGCCCTATAAGATTTATAAGAGGTATTAACACTTTAAAATAAGATAATGATACATATACTACTTAAGCAGTTAAGGCTTACACTGCTTGATTATGGACAATAGTCTTATCTATCTTAATTGAATGATCTTTTGAATGATGACACAACACATTCTAAACTGTCTAAGAATCCCCTAGAAACAGTTAATTCCCATTTCAATAAAGAACTGAAGCTGTTGTTGAAAGGTAATGGTTCTTTTATCAAAAGTTTGTAATCTTATTCTCTTTCATTTTTCAGCTAGACCTATGGTAAGTTCAGTATGCTCCATCATATATTAATTGTCAAAATGGTTAGTTTCTTTATAAATCCCTTTAGTGTGTAAGATAGCAAATTCTAATATCATGAACAATGTAGATTTAGTTAATAAGCTTAACAATATCAATGTTAATTTTGATTTCAAACTTTTTTGGCTTTGATGTTTCCTCACTGTTCACAAAAGTTCCTGTTGAGGACCTCTTAGAATATTTATTTTGTATTTTGGATGATATCCATTTACCTGTTTCTAAGTCTGTTTTCACTGGACTGATAGAATTGTGTATAAAACTGTGTATTTCAATTCAATGGAGAATATTATGCTCAAAAATCTGGTATGGCAATGGGTAACCACCTTTCACGTTACTAAGTACCCTTCATATGGAATTCTTTAAAGAAAATTACTATAGGGTATCTTACTTTCAAATGCAATTTGGTTTAGGTATATAAATGATGTTCTTTGTGTCTGGGTAACATATGAAAATTTATGAACATTTCTTACCTTACGTAAAAATTTAGTACCTTCCATCAAATTTAGTGTAGAAAATGAAAACAATGGTATGTTTCCACTTTTAGATTGTATGATCCATAGGCAAGGAAACAAATTTGAGTTTAGCATAAACAGAAAACCCACCAATGTATGCTCATATATCCATCATTACTCATCTCAACATGACAGAGTTAGATTATCATCATTCAAATCTACGTTTCTTAGGGCATTACGTATTTCCAGTCCACAGTTTATTGATAAGGAGTGTGAGAAGATATATTCTATTGGATTTAAGTTAGAGCACCCTACATCTTTCACTGATAAATCCCTTAATTTAGTAAAGAAATCATTATATAGAGTTGAACCCAAACCTCCCATTGACACCAAAAACCTTTTAGTTCTTCCTTTTAATAATGATTTTACTTTATTTCTCATGTTGTTTAAATCCTTTAGTGTAAATGCTGCCTTCAGCAACAATAATACTATAAAGAATATCTTGATCAGGAACTCACCAGAAAGTTCTCCTGGATGCATCTATAAAGTGCTATGTTGGAACTGTGATAAGTTCTATGTTAAGCAGACTGGTAAGGATCTTTCTGTTAGACTTAAGCAATATAGATATAGTATAAGAACGGGAGAAGAATCAAATGCCTTGTTCAATCACGTTAAAAACTATGATCATTGTATTGACTGGAGTAATGCCAATTCAGTTATCCAATGAGTACCACGAGAAATATCATGGAATCTTCAATTACTTAGTAGACAAAGAATCATAGCCTTAATATTAGTGAGGTCTATACAAATTGGATAGTTTTCTTGATAAAATCTGTAAACTGTTCCCCTTCTCGTCCACATAATAAGTTTATGATACGCTCGTTGTCTGTCTTGGACAATCACTTGTTTTCCAAATGGCTTCCTAGATACGTCTTTTCGTTGTATATCAACTGACATATATTTCTTTCTTGTATCTCCCCTGATTATGTGATTATTACACAAATGAGCACTTGGGAACTCATCGTGTTTCATTTTCCCCGTGGACTCATAGGAATCTGCTTGATCACGCGCAAAATTGTGATCCTTTCCAATGTATATATCATTTGTGTTTAATTTTCTGTTTTCGATGTTTATAGTATGAAATGCACTGAGAAAACAATTATATGCATTTCATATTTAACACCAGGAAACAAGCCAGAACGTCCGCGGAGTTATCAGAATCAATGATACAATCCTGCCACTTGTCAAGTGGTAATTCACTTACAGTGGTGGTGAGGTCTCAGGCGTCTTAGGTAGCGAGTGGCAGCTTAGTCTTCCAACAGCTAAGGCGTAAGACTGGCCACCTCTCGGGCTTTTGCCACGCTAAATAGCAGACAAAGGTTGCCACACCAGCAGTACTCAAGCAATGGGCACCTGTCACACGTGGTGGCTTAGAATATCAGTACGAATGAGTCACATCTCTCACTTCTTTGAGGATTCAATAAAAACAAAACTTTATATCTCCATGCCCTTTCGCATTGGATTTTACACTAAAGAAAAAACTATCATGCATAACAGTGTACTGATCTGAAATGCCGACTAACTCTTTATTCATCTACTACTCTCCCATCTGTCTATCTAAGTATCTATTGATAATTTCAGGTGCTTTTGCGTACCATATCCACGGAAGAACCGCAGCTCACGGAGTCCCAAAATCTCTGGTGTAAGTATTTTGAAATGTGCGCCAGGTTTTACTCTACCGCGCGCTAGACCTGAAAGCACTTTATAGGCCAGTATAAGCGAAGCCAGTCTCGTAGGTTATACGTAATGCACTATACCCATTTGAAATAACGACGGTACTTCAGGACCAAAGATAAGGTCCAAGGGTACCAGAGTCTGCTGGCCCCAAAGGCTAACAAGGGCCGCTTTCCAAGGTTCATAGCCACTTCACCTTCTTGTGGAGCCCAGCTGGTCCCTTAATCTTATGTGCACGTACTTCTGAATCTGGGCAAGGTTTTAAGACACTACACCTTGATAGCCATTTTAAGACCATCAAATGCCACGCCCACATTATGAATTATACTTATTTCAACTGAATTCCTTTTCAACGGCCGACTTGGCAACCTCAGCTTATAACGACGGCACATCAGAGTCAAACAACGGATCCGATCCAAGGTTTAAAAGAACCTGGCCTTAAAGGCCAACAAACACCACACTTTGCGGTTCAGAGTTATTACACATACGTGAGACTCATACAAATCACAAGTGAAAACATAATTTCAGTCCTCAGAAATGTCAGGAGACGCCATTTTGATGTAAATTTTAGTTCTTCATACTTGATCGCCGTATTAGGCGTTAGCGAGATTGTAATAGGGACCCATTCTTTCCGGTGCAGCGATGGAAATCCCAGCTAGTAAGCAAATATTGTTATTTAATAGATAGGCGTATGAAACAGACTTTTGGATGTAAATGTGCTCGGAGGGGCAGCTGGTGAGATGTCTGACCACTATCTTGTGCAGGCGAAGATGAAGATTTGTAAAGGTTTTCAAAAAGGAAGACATAATGCCATGGAGAAGAAAGTAGCGATATCTATCCAATTTGTATAGACCTCCAGTAATATCAAGATTAAAATTATTTGTGTATTTGATAATAGGAGATTCCATGATATTTCTCGTGGTATTAGAATTGAAGTTAACAAGTGAGACGGCATTACTCCAGTCAATACAATGATCTATGTTACAGCACCCTAGATCTTTCATTGATAAATCTCTTTAGTTATCAAAGAAATCATTTAATAAAATTGAGCCCGAACCTCCCATTGACACCAAGAATCTTTTACTTCTCCCAAACATATAAATAAGATTTTCCAGCAAGACCTATAGTGAGTTCAGTAGGCTCTATCACATAAAAATTGTCAAAATGGTTAGTTTCTTTATTAAGTCCTTTAGTGGGTAAGGTGTCAAATTCTAATATCATGAACAATGTAGATTTAGTCAACGAGCTTAACAATATCAATGTTAATTTTGATTTCAAACTAGTTAGCTTTGATATTTCCTCACTTTTCACAAAAGTTTCAGTTGATGACCTTTTAGAATACTGAACTGATAAAATTGTGTATAAAAGACTGAGTATTTCAATTCAAGGGAGATTATTATGCTAAAAAATATGGTATGGCAATGGGTAACCCTCTTTCACCAGTACTAAGCAGTCTTTATATGGATTTTGGAAAAAGATTACGAAAGGATATCTTACCTTCTCATGCATTTGGTTTAGGTATATGTATGATGTTCTTTGTGTTTGGCCAACAAATGAAAATTTACGAATATTTCTCCCTTTACTTAACTATTTAGTACCTTTCATCAAATTTACTGTAGAAAATTAAAATAATGGTATGTTACCATTTTTAGATTGCATGATCTACAGGCAAGGAAACAAGCTTAACTTTAGCATATACAGAAAATCTACCAATGTCTCTTCATATATCCATTCTTAGTAATCTAAACATGACAGAGTTAAATTTACATCTTTTCAGTCTATGTTCATTAAGGCATTAAGCATTTGCAGTCCAAAGTTTTTTGATGATGATTTTGAGAAGATATATTCTAGTGGATTGAAGTTAAAGCACCCTAGATCTTTCATTGACAAATTCCTTAAGTTAGCCAAGAAATCATTTTATAGAGTTGAGCCCAAACCTCCCATTGACACCAAGAATCTTTTATTTCTCCCTTTTCATAATAATTTCACTCTACTTACCATGTTCCTTAAATCCTTTAATGTAAATGTTGCCTTTAGCAACAGTAATACTAAAAATAATATCAATCAGGAGTTCACCAAAAGATTCTCTTGGATGCATCCATAAAGTGCCATGTGAAATTCGGATAAATTTTATGTTGGTCACACTGGAAGGAGGTAAATAAAGTGCGTAAGACAAGGGAGCAAATGGGAACTTCGGTGAAGGGCGCAAGTGGGGAGGTGATAACAAGTAGTGGTGATGTGAGAAGGAGATGGATTGAGTATTTTGAAGGTTTGTTGAATGTGTTTGATGATAGAGTGGCAGATATAGGGTGTTTTGGTCGAGGTGGTGTGCAAAGTGAGAGGGTTAGGGAAAATGATTTGGTAAACAGAGAAGAGGTAGTGAAAGCTTTGCGGAAGATGAAAGCCGGCAAGGCAGCAGGTTTGGATGGTATTGCAGTGGAATTTATTAAAAAAGGGGGTGACTGTATTGTTGACTGGTTGGTAAGGTTATTTAATGTATGTATGACTCATGGTGAGGTGCCTGAGGATTGGCGGAATGCGTGCATAGTGCCATTGTACAAAGGCAAAGGGGATAAGAGTGAGTGCTCAAATTACAGAGGTATAAGTTTGTTGAGTATTCCTGGTAAATTATATGGGAGGGTATTGATTGAGAGGGTGAAGGCATGTACAGAGCATCAGATTGGGGAAGAGCAGTATGGTTTCAGAAGTGGTAGAGGATGTGTGGATCAGGTGTTTGCTTTGAAGAATGTATGTGAGAAATACTTAGAAAAGCAAATGGATTTGTATGTAGCATTTATGGATCTGGAGAAGGCATATGATAGAGTTGATAGAGATGCTCTGTGGAAGGTATTAAGATTTTTTTTTTTTTTTGTTTTGCGTGTCTCCCGCGTTTGGAGGTAGGCAAGGAAAAAACAAAAGAAATGGCCCAACCCCCCCCCCATACACATGTTAAACATACGCCAACCGAAAAAATTACATCCTACAAAACTTTCCAGGTTTTACCCCAGCCCTTCACAGCCGATTAAAATCCAGAAGCACGAAACCCCCGGTATACCACATCGCTCCAAATTCACTCTATTCCCTTCCCCCCTTTCACCCTCCTGCATGTTCAGGCCCCGATACCAAAATCTTTTTCACTCCATCTTTCCCCTCCCAATTTGGTCCCCTCTTCTCCCCTTTTCCCCCACCTCCAACATATACCTCTTGGGGAAAATTTTTCCCCCACTCTTTTCCCTGGCCCAAACCCTTTTAAAACCCCTCTTCTGCCCTCAACCACGCCTTTTTTTTTAAAACATCTTCTTTCCCTTACGTTACTTACTGATCAAAAACCCCCTCACACCACAATTGTCCTAAACATTCATTTCCACACATCCCCCCCCCCTGGGCCCAAACCCATCCATAGCCCAGCCTGAAACCCAACAAAATTGTTGGAACCCCCATTCCCAAACAACCCCTTTTTGCTTTCCGAATAATGTTCCGACTTCCAACATTCTTCAAGGCTCCCCGAATTTTGCCCCCCCCCCACCCAAATTTGCTTCCTGGTTCCCTCCCCTGCCGATCCACTTCCCCGTTTTCTAAAACATTCACTTCCTCCCTTTTTCTTCCCTTTAACTCACCTCCCCAAATTTATTGACCCTCAACCCCACTGACCCAATAACCTTGTCTTTTTCCCTTTTCTTTAAATTTTTTCTTTCCCCAACTTTTCCAAAAACAGCACCAGCTTCTGAATTTTTCACATGAATCAGCCACCAGCGCTTTCATCAGCGAACAAAACTGACTCACTTCCCCAAACTCCTTTATCCCAACGACTTTATACTTGCCCCCCTTCCAAAACTCTTGCATTTTACCCCCAACAACCACATAAACAAATAAACAACCCGGAGACATCACACACCCCTGCCGCAAACCTCATTTATGAGAACCAATCACTTTCCTCTCTTCCTAAAGTACACATGCCTTACTCTCGATAAAAACTTTTCACTGCTTTTAACAACTTTCCTCCCACCCATTATTTTAATACCTTCCACAGGCATCTCTTAACTCATCTATCCCTTCCCAATCCATAAATGTACATACAAATCCATTTGCTTTTCAAATTTTCTCACATACATTCTTCAAAGCAAAAACCTGATCCAACACCCCTTACCATTTCAAAACCCACATGCTTTCCCCAATCTGAGCTCTGTACATGCCTTCCCCCTCTCAATAATACCCCCATATAATTTCCCCAGGAATACTAACAAACTTATACCCTGAATTGAGCATCCTCTTACCCCCTTTGTTTTGTACAATGGCACTATGCAGCATTCCGCCAACCCTCACACCTCCCCATGATCATAATAATTAAAAAACCCTTACCAAAGTCAATAATACAGTCCCCCCCATTTTTAATAAATCCATCAATACACCCCAAACCCCCCGTTGCGGTTTTCACCTTCCCAAAGTTTTTTCTACCTCTTTCTTTTAAAATATTCCTAACCCCCAAATTTTAACACCACCTGACCAAAACACCAAATATCTGCCTCTCATCTACATTAAACAACTTCAAATACTCACCCCATTTCCTTCTCACATCCCCCCTTTTGTTTTTACCTCCCTTTCCCCCCTTTACCGAATTCCCCATTTGTTCCTTTTTCGACTTTTTTACCCCTTTTTCAAAACATTTTTTTATTCTCCCCAAAATTTTAATGATATCTTCACCAACTCTCATTTGCCCTTTTTTTTCCCTCTTGCACGTTCCTTGACCCCCGCCTCTTTTTTTATAATATCCCATCTTTTGATTTTCCCTGCAAATCTTTCCAAATTCCCTCCTTCTCTTTCACAAAAAACCCCTCTTCACCCAAACCACTCCTACCCTTTCAAATTTTCCCCCCTTTTCCCCCTTCTCATCCCACAGGCATTTTTAACAACCATCATGTTCCCTAAATACACCCAAATTCCTCCCCCCCCCTTACTCCTTGTCTCCCTTTTTCCATTCTGATCAGTTCCCCGGGGTACCCTCCCCAAAAATCTCCTTCCCCAAGCTCATTTATTCTCACACCTTTCCCCAAACATTCCTCTCCTTTTCAAAAACCCCAAACAAATTTCACCTTACCTCAAAGATAAGATAGACATCCTCCAGTTCACTCTCAGACATTAATTCCAAAACTCTCTTTCGCGCGCTCTCTTTAAACAAAAAATTAAATAAGTTTTTTTTTTTTTTTTGCTTTTTTCCGGTTCCCCGGAGGAGCGAAGGGGAAAAGAAAAAAGGCCCACCCATCCAACCATATATAATCCCCGAAAAAACAGCTTTTACATCCCCCCCAAAAAACTTTCCAGGGTTTTAAACCCGACGCTTCAATGCCGGTTAAACCATTACAGCAGGTCAACCCGGGTTACACATCGCATTTTCTCTATTCTTGCCCCTTTCACCCTTTTGCTTGTTAGGCCCCTACAAAATCTTTTCACCCCTCTTTCCACCTCAATTTGGCCCCCTTTCCCCCGTTCCCCCCACTCCGACACATATACCCCTTTTTGGCAATCTTTCCTCCTTTCCCCTTTCCATGTGCCCCAAACCCTTTCAAAACACCCTCTTCGCTCTCCAACCACCTCTTTTTATTTCAACATTTCTTACCCCTTATTTCTTATGACAAACCACCCCCAAAAAATTGTCCCCAAACATCTCTTTCCAACACATCCATCCTCCTCGACAACTTAACCAAGCCCCCCGCTGGAACCAAAACATTGTGGAACCACTATTCCCCAAAAAAATACCCATTTTTGCTTTTTCCGAATAATGTTCTCGCTTCCCCACATTTTCAAGGGTCCCCGAATTTTTTCCCCCCCCCCACCCTTGATCCACTTTCCCCTTCCCTGGTTCCTCCGCTGCCAATCCACTCCCCGAAATTTAAAAAACTTCACTTTCCCCCAGTTTTTTTCCCTTCAAATACCTCCAATTGCTTGCCCAACCCCCCTGTATAATAACCTTTTTTATTCACATTTCTCTTAACTTTCTTTTTCACAACTTTACCCAAAAACAGTCACGCTTTGCATTTCTACATGAATCACCACCCGCTTTTCACAGGAACAAAACTACTCATTTTCCAAGCCTTCACCCCAACAGACCATACTTGCCCCCCCTTTTCCCAAAAATCTTGCATTCACCCCCTTCAACCCCCCAAAAAAATTAAAAAAACCATGGAGACATCACACACCCCGCCGAAACCAATTCATGAGAACCCAAAACTTTTCTCTTCCTACCGAACCCTGCCTTCATCCTCAAAAAAAATTTCACTGTTCCCTTTTCCCCCAACCCATATTTTTAAAACCTTTCCCCAGGCACTCTTCAACTCTTCATATGTTCTCCAGATCCATAAAAGCAATCAAATCCATTTGCTTTCCTCCAACATTTTTCAAACAAACACCTGACCAACATTTACCCCTTCTGAAACCACACGCCCTTCCCCATTTGATGCTTGTAATGCCTTCACCCCCTAATCAATCCCCCCCTAAATTTCCCAAAACTCAACAAACTTATACCCCTTTTTAATCACCTTTCCCCGTTGTCAAGGGACTATCCGCATTTCCCCCCAAATTTAGGACCCCACCCTGAGCCCTACATCATTTACCTTACCCCCAGTAAAAAAAACCCGTCACCCCCTTTTTAATAAATTCCATCAATCCCTCCAAACCCCCCTTCCCCTTTCCCCAAACTTTTTTTTTCCTCTTTTCTTTAAAATCATTCCCCAACCTCACTTCCAACCACCTGACCCAAAAACCCATATCTGCCCTCTTATTTACAATTCAACAACTTCAAATACCACTCCCTTCCTTTTCACATCACCCCTCTTGTTTTACCCCCCCTTTTCCCCCTTAGAATTCCATTTGTTTCCTTTTTTTGCACTTTATTTACCCTTTCCCAAAAATCTTTTTTTTCTCCCCCAAAATTAATGATATCTCTACCCCAACTCTCATTTCCCCTTTTTTTTCCCTTGCACGTTTTCTTGACCTCCCCCTTTTTTTTATACAAATTCCCCTCATTTGAATTTTTTCCCTGCAAACTCGTCCAAATTCCTCTCTCTTCTCTTTCACTAAAAATCTTACCTCTTCACCCAACCACTCACTACCCTTTCTAATTTGCCCACCTTCCCCGCTTCTCATGCCACAGGCATCTTTATACAAGCCATCACTGCTCCCTAAATACATCCAATTCCTCCCCTACTCCCCTTACGTCCTCTGCTCTCACCTTTTTCCATTCTGCACTCAGTCTCTCCTGGTACTCCTCACACAAATCTCCTTCCCAAGCTCACTTATTCTCACATCTCTCTTTACCATAACATTCTCTCTCCTTTTCTGAAAACCTCAACAAATCTTCACCTTCACCTCTACAAGATAATGATTAGACATCTCTCCAGTTACATCTCTCAGTACATTAACTTCCAAAACTCTCTTTCGCGCGCTTCTCAATTAACATGTAATTAAATAACGCTCTCTGGCCATCTCTCCTGCTTACATACGTATGCTTATGCATATCTCTCTTTTTACCAGGTATACCCAACAGCGAGGTAGCGAGAGGAAAAGACAACAAAGGCGAAATTCGTTCACGCGCAGTCTCAAGCTGTCATATATAACTCACCGAAACAACAGCTCCCTTTCCACATCCAGGCCCCACAAAACTTTCCATGGTTTAACCCAGACGCTTCATATGCTCTGGTTCAATCCATTCACAGCAGGTCGACACCGGTATATCACATCGTACGATTTTACTCTATTCCTTGCACGCCTTTCACCCTTTTGCTTGTCTAGGCCCCTATCGATGTAAATCTTTTGCACTCCATCTTTCCACCTTCAATTTGGCTTCCTATTTCTCCTCGTTTCCTTCAACTCTGACACATATATCCCCTTTGTCAATCTTTCCTCACTCATTCCCTCCATGTAAGCAAACCATTTCAAAACACCCTCTTCTGCTCTCACAACCACACTCTTTTTATTACTAGACATATCTCTTACCCTTTCATTACTTATTCGATCAAACCAACTCAGGCGAAATATTGTCCTCTAACATCTCATTTCCAACACATCCACCCTCCTCCGTACAACTCAATCTATAGCCCTCGCCTCGGAAGCATATAACATTGTTGGAACCACTATTCCTCCAAACATACCCATTTTTGCTTCCCGAGATATTGTTCTCGCCTCCCACACATTTTTCAACGCTCCCAGAAGTTTCCCCCCTTCCCCTACCCTGTGAATCACCTCCGCTTCCATGGTTCCATCCGCTGCCAAATCCACTCCCAGACATCTAAAACACTTCACTTCCTCCAGGTTTTCTCCATTCAAACTTACCTCACAATTGGCTTGTCCCAAAACCCCACTGTATGTAATAACCTTGCTCTTATTCACACTTGCTCTCAGCTTTCTTCTTTCACACACTCTACCAAACTCAGTCACAAGCTTCTGCATTTCTCACATGAATCAGCCACCAGCGCTTTCTCATCAGCGAACAACAACTCACTCACTTCCGAAGCCCTCTCATCCACAACAGACAGCATACTTGCCCCTCTCTCCAAAACTCTTGCATTCACCTCCCTTACAACCCCATCCATAAACAAATTAAACCACCATGGAGACATCACGCACCCCCGCCGTAAACCGACATTCACTGAGAACCAATCACTATATTCTCTTCTTACTCGGAGACATGCCTTCCATCTTCAATAAAACTTTTCACTGATTCCCTCCAACACCATATATTCTTGATACTTTCCACAGAGCAACTCTATCAACTCTATCATATGCCTTCTCCAGATCCATAAATGCAATATACAAATCCATTTGCTTTACTCCCATACATTCTTCAAAGCAAACACCTGAACCACACATATTCTAACACTTCTGAAACCACACCGCTCTTCCCCAGTTTGATGCTCTGTAAATGCTTTCACCCTCTCAATCAATACCCTCCCATATAACTTTCCATCAATGCTCAACAAACTTATACTTCTTTATCACCTTTGTCTTTGTACAATGGCACTATACATGCATTCTACCAATCCTCAGGTACCTAAACATGAGCCATACATACATTATCCTTACCAGCAAGTAAACAACACAGTCACCCCCGTTTTTAGTAAATTCCACTTCAATACCATCCAAACCTTCCTCAAAGCTTTTACTACCTCTTCTCAGTTTACCAAATCATGATCCCTAACACTCACTTCGCAAACCACCTCGACCAAAATACCCTATATCTGCCGCTCTATCATTTAGCACATTCAACAGATCTTCAAGATACTCACTCCATCTCCTTCTCACATCACCACTACTTGTTATTACCTCCCCATTTGCCCCCTTCACCGATACTCCGATTTGTTCCCTTGTCTTACGCACTTTATTCATTCCCTTCCAAAACATCTTTTTATTCTCCCTAAAATTCAATGATACTCTCTGACCCCAACTCTCATTTGCCCACTTTTCACCACTTGCACCTTTGTCTTGACCTGCAGCCTCTTTCTTTTATACAACTCCCAGTCATTTGCACTATTTCCCTGCAAAACTCGTCCAAATTCGTCTCTTTTCTTTGACTAATAATCTTATTTCTTCATGCCATCACTCACTACCCTTTACACTATGCCCACCTCCCACGATTCTCCTGCCACAAGCATCCTTTATACACGCCATCATTGCTTCCCTAAATACATACCTTTCCTCCCCCACTCCCCTTACGTCCTCTGCTCTCACCTTTTTCCATTCTGCACTCAGTCGCTCCTGGTATTTCCTCACACGTCTCCTTCCCAAGCTCACTTACTCTCACCATTCTCTTTGCCCCAATATTCTCTCTTTTCTTCCGAAAACCTCTACAAATCTTCACCTTCGCCTCCGCAAGATAATGATTAGACATCCCTCCAGTTACACCTCTCAGTACATTAACATCCAAAAGTCACTCTTTCACGCGCGTATCAATTAACACGTAATCCAATAACGCTCTCTGGCCATCTCTCCTACTGATATACGTATATCTATGCATATCTCTTTTTTTTACTAGGTATTCCCCATCATCAAGGTAGCGAGAGGAAAAGACAACATAGGCCACATTCGTTCATAAGCAGTCTCTAGCTGTCATGTATAATGCACCGAAACCAAAGCTCGCTTTCCACATCCAGGTTCCACAAAACTTTCCATGGTGTACCTCAGACGCTTCACATACCCTGGTTCAATCCATTGACAGCACATAGACCCCGGTATATCACATCGCTTGAATTCATTCTATTCCTTGCACTCCTTTCACCCACCTGCATGTTCAGGCTCATATCCTAAAGATCTTTTTCACTCCATCTTTGGCCTCCCACTTTTGGTTCCCTTCAATTCTAACACATATATCATCTTTGTCTATCTTTCCTCACTCATTCTCTCCATGTGATTTCAAAGCACCCTCTTCTGCTCCCACAACCACACTCTTTTTATTACTACACATCTCTCTTGCCGTTTCAATATTCACTCGATCAATCCTAATCACACCACATATTTTCCTCAAACATCTCATATCCAACACATCCACCCTCCTCCGCACAACTCTATCTATAGTCCATGTCTCGCAACCATATAATATTGTCGTAACCACTGTTCCTTCAAACATACCCATTTTTGCTTTCCGAGATATTGTTCTCTCCTCCCACACATTTTTCAGCGCTCCCAGAACTTTCGCCCCTTCCCCTACCTGTGACTCATTCCGCTTCCATGTTTTCATCCACTGGCAAATCCACTCCTAGATATCTAAAACACTTCACTTCCTCCAGTTTTTCTCCATTCAAACTTACCTCACAATTGACTTGTCCCTCAACCCTACTGTACCTAATAACCTTGCTCTTATTCACATATCCTCTCAGCTTTCTTCTTTCACATACCTTACCAAACGGAGTCACCAGTTTCTGCAGTTTCTCACCAGAATCAACCACCAGCGCTTTATCATTAGCGAACAACAACTGACTCATTTCCCAAGCCCTCTCATCTACAACAGACAGCATACTTGCCCCTCTCTCCAAAACTCTTGCATTCACCTCCCAAACAAACCCATCCATAAACAAATCAAACAACCATGGAGACATCACGAACCCCCGCCGTAAACCGAAATTCACTGAGAACCAATCACTTTACCCTCTTCCTATTCGTAAACATGCCTTACATCCTCGATAAAAACTTTTCACTGCTTCTCGCAACTTCCCTCCAACACCATATATTATCAATACCTTCACAGAGCATCTCTATCAACTCATATGCCTTCTTCAGATTCATAGATGCAGGATACAAATGCATTTTTTTTCTAAGTATTTCTCCCGTACATTCTTCAAAGCAAACACCTGATCCACACATCATCCTCCACTTCTGAAACCACACTGCTCTTCGCCAATCTGATGCGCTTTAATGCTTTTACCCTCTCAATCAATACCCTCCCATATAATTTTCCATCAATTCTCAACAAACTTATACTTTTGCAATTCGAGCACTCACCTTTATCACTTTTGCCTTCGCACATTGGCACTATACATGCATTCCGCCAATCTTCAGGCACCTCAACTTGAGCAATTCATACATTAAGTATCCTTACCAACCAGTCAACAACACAGTCAACCCTTTTTTTACTAAATTCCACTGCAATACCATCCAAACACGCCGCCTTGCCGGCTTTTTTCTTCCTCAAAGCTTTTACTACATCTTCTCTGTTTACTAAATCATACACTCTAACCCTCACACTTCGCAAACCACCTCGACCAAAACACTCTATATCTGCACATCCAACAGATCTTCAAGATACTCACGCCATCTCCTGCTCACATCACCACTACCTGTTATAACCTCCCCATTAGCCCCCTTCACTGATACTCCCATTTGTTCACTTGTGTTACGCATTTTATTTATCTCCTTCCAAAACATTTTTTTATTCTCCCTAAGATTTAATGATACTCTCACCCTAACTCTCATTTGCCCTCTTTTTCACGTCTTGCATCTTTGTCTTGACCTCCAGCCTCTTTCTTTTATACATCCCCCACTCATTTGCACTATTTCCCTGCAAAACTCGTCCAAATGCATCTCTCTTTTCTTTCACTAATAATCTTACTTCCTCATCACACCACTCACTACCCTTCCTAATCTGCGCACCTCCCACACTTCTCATGTCACAAGCATCTTTTATACTAGCCATCACTGCTTCCCTAAATACATCCCATTCCTCCCCCACACCCCTTACGTCCTTTGCTCTCACCTTTTTCATTGCTGCACTCAGTCTATCCTGGTACTTCCTCACACAAGTCTCCTTCCCAAGGTTACTTACTCTCACCACTCTTTTCACCGCAACATTGTCTCTTCTTTTCTGAAAGACTCTAAAAATCTTCACCGTCGCCTCCTCAAGATAATGATTAGACATCCCTCCATTTACACCTCTCAGCATATTAACATCCAAAAGTCACTTTCACGCGCCTATCACCGGAACCACAGCTCCCTTTCCACATCCAGGCCCCACAAAACTTTCCATAGTTTAAACCAGACGCTTCACATGCCCTGCTTCAATCCATTGACAGCACATGGACCCCGGTATATCACATCGTTCGATTTCACTCTATTCCTTGCACGCCTTTAACCCGCGTGGATGTTCAGACCCATATCCTGAAAATCTTTTTCACTCCCTCTTTCCACCTCCAATTTGGCGTCCCACTTCCCCTCGTTTCCTTCAACTCTGACATATATATCTTCTTTGTCTATCTTTCCTCGCTCATTCTGTCCATGTGACCAAACAATTTCAAAACACCCTCTCTTGCTCTCACAACCACACTCTTTTTTTTACTACACATCTCTCTTGCCGTTTCATTACTCACTCGATCAAACCATCTCACAGCACATATTGTCCTCAAACATCTCATTTCCAACACAGCAACCCCCCTCCGTACAACTCTATCTATAGCCCATGCCTCGCAACCATATAATATTGTCGTAATCACTATCCTTCAAACATACCCATTTTTGCTTTCCGAGTTATTGTTCCCTCCTTCCACACATATTTCAACGCTCGCAGAACTTTCTTCTCTTCCCCTATCCTGTCACTCATTTCCGATTCATTGTTCCATACGCTGCCAGATCCACTCCCAGATATCTAAAACACTCCAGTTTTACTCCTTTTAAACTTACCTCGCAATTGACTTGTCTCTCAACCCCACTGTACATGATAACTATGCTCTTATTCACATATGCTCTCAGCTTTCTTCTTTCACACACTGTACCAAACTCAGTCACCAGCTTCTGTAGTTTCTCACCCGAATCAGCCACCAGCGCTTTATTATCAGCGAACTACAACTGATCCACTTCCCAAGCCCTCCCATCCCCAACAGACAGCATACTTACCCCTCTCTCCAAAACTTGCCTTCACCTCAATAGCAGCCCCATCGATAAACAAATTAAACAACCATGGAGACATCACGCACCCCCGCCGCAGACCGATATTCACTTAGAATCAATCACTTTCCTCTCTTCCCACTCGTACACATGCCTGACATCCTCGATAAAGACATTTCACTGCTTCTAGCAACATCCCTCCAACACCATTTATTATTAATACCTTATAAAGAGCATCTATATCAACTCTATCATATGACTTCTCCAGATCCATAAATGCAATATACAATTCCATTTCCTTTTCTAAGTATTTCTCCCATACATTCTTCAAAGCAAACACCTGATCCACACATCCTCTACCACTTCTGAAACCTCACTGCTCTTCCCCAATCTCATGCTCTGTAAATTCTTTCACCATCTCAATCAATACCCTCCCATATAATTTTCCAGCAATACTCCACAAACTTATACTTCTGCAATTCGAGCACTCACCTTTATCACTTTTGCCTTTGCACAATGGCGCTATACATGCATTCCGCCAATCTTCAGGCACCTCAACATAAGCTATTCATACATTAAGTATCCTTACCAACCAGTCAACAACACAGTCAACCCCTTTTTTACTAAATTCCACTGCAATACCATCCAAACACGCCGCCTTGCCGGCTTTTTTCTTCCTCAAAGCTTTTACTACCTCTTCTCTGTTTACTAAATCATACACTCTAACCCTCACACTTCGCAAACCACCTCGACCAAAACACTCTATATCTGCACATCCAACAGATCTTCAAGATACTCACTCCATCTCCTGCTCACATCACCACTACCTGTTATAACCTCCCCATTAGCCCCCTTCACTGATACCCCCATTTGTTCACTTATGTTACGCACTTTATCTCCTTCCAAAACATTTATTTATTCTCCCTAAAATTTAATGATACTCTCTCCCGAACTCTTATTTGCCCTCTTTTTCACGTCTTGCATCTTTGTCTTGATCTCCAGCCTCTTTCTTTTATACATCCCCCAGTCATTTGCACTATTTCCCTGCAAAACTCGTCCAAATACATCTCTCTTTTCTTTCACTAATAATCTTACTTCCTCATCACACCACTCACTACCCTTTCTAATCTGCGCACCGCCCACGCTTCTCATGTCACAAGCCTCTTTTATACTAGCCATCACTGCTTCCCTAAATACATCCCACACCCCTTACGTCCTTTGCTCTCACCTTTTTCATTGCTGCACTCAGTCTATCCTGGTACTACCTCACACAAGTCTCCTTCCCAAGGTTATTTACTCTCACCCTTCTTTTCACCGCAACATTGTCTCTTCTTTTCTGAAAGACTCTAAAAATCTTCACCGTCGCCTCCTCAAGATAATGATTAGACATCCCTCCATTTACTCCTCTCAGCATATTAACATCCAAAAGTCTCTTTCACGCGCCTATCACCGGAACCACAGCTCGCTTTCCACATCCAGGCCCCACAAAACTTTCCATAGTTTAAACCAGACGCTTCACATGCCCTGCTTCAATCCATTGACAGCACATGGACCCCGGTATATCACATCGTTCGATTTCACTCTATTCCTTGCACGCCTTTAACCCGCGTGGATGTTCAGACCCATATCCTGAAAATCTTTTTCACTCCCTCTTTCCACTTCCAATTTGGAGTCCCACTTCCCCTCATTTCCTTCAGCTCTGACATATATATCTTCTTTGTCTATCTTTCCTCGCTCATTCTGTCCATGTGACCAAACAATTTCAAAACACCATCTCTTGCTCTCACAAGCACACTCTTTTTATTACTACACATCTCTCTTACCGTTTCATTACTCACTCGATCAAACCATCTCACACCACATATTGTCCTCAAACATCTCATTTCCAACACAGCAACCCCCCTCCGTACAACTCTATCTATAGCCCATGTCTCGCAACCATATAATATTGTCGTAATCACTATCCTTCAAACATACCCATTTTTGCTTTCCGAGTTATTGTTCCCTCCTTCCACACATTTTTCAACGCTCGCAGAACTTTCTTCCCTTCCCCTACCCTGTGACTCATTTCCGCTCCCATGGTTCCATACGCTGCCAGATCCACTCCCAGATATCCAAAACACTTCACTTACTCCAGTTTTTCTCCATTTAAACTTACCTCGCAATTGACTTGTCTCTCAACCCCACTGTACATAATAACTATGCTCTTATTCACATTTGCTCTCAGCTTTCTTCTTTCACACACTGTACCAAACTCAGTCACCAGCTTCTGCAGTTTCTCACCCGAATCATCCACCAGCGCTTTATTATCAGCGAACAACAACTGACCCACTTCCCAAGCCCTCCCATCCACAACAGACAGCATACTTACCCCTCTCTCCAAAACTTGCATTCACCTCGATAGCAGCCCCATCGATAAACAAATTAAACAACCATCCGATATTCACTTAGAACCAATCACTTTCCTCTCTTCCTACTCGTATACATGCCTTACATCCTCGATAAAAACATTTCACTGCATCTAGCAACTTCCCTCCAACACCATATATTATCAATACCTTACCAAGAGCATCTCTATCAACTCTATCATATGACTTCTTCAGATCCATAAATGCAATATACAAATCCATTTCCTTTTCTAAGTATTTCTCCCATACATTCTTCAAAGCAAACACATGAGCTACACATCCTCTACCACTTCTGAAACCTCACTGCTCTTCCCCAATCTGATGTTCTGTAAATTCTTTCACCCTCTCAATCAATACCCTCAAATATAATTTTCCAGCAATACTCCACAAACTTATACTTCTGCAATTTGAGCACTCACCTTTATCCCCTTTGCTTTTGTACAATGGCACTATACATGAATTCCGCCAATCTTCAGGCACCTCAACATGAGCCATACATACATTAAGTATCCTTACCAACCAATCAACAACATAGTCACAACCTTTTTTTAATAAGTTCCAATGCAATACCATCCAAACCCGCCGCCTTGCCGGCTTCCATCTTCCTCAAAGCTTTTACTACCTCTTCTCTGTTTACAAAATCATGCTCTCTAACCCTCACACTTCGCACACCACCTCAACTAAAACACCCTATATCTGCCGCTCTATCATCTAGCACCTTCAACAGATCTTAAAGATACTCACTCACTCCATCTCCCTCTCACATCACCACTACTTGTTATTACCTGCCCATTATTCCGCTTCATGGATATGCCCATTTGTTCCCTTGTCTTACACACTTTATTTATCTCCTTCCAAAACATCTTTTTATTCTCACTAAAATCTAATGATACTCTCTCACCCCAACTCTTATTTGCCCTCCTTTTCACTTCTTGCACCTTTCTCTTGACCTCCAGCCTCTTTCTTTTATACATCTCTCAGTCATTTGCAATATTTCTCTTTAAAACTCGTCCAAATGCGTCCCTCTTATATTTCACTAATGGTCTTATTTATTCATCCCATCGCTCACTAACCTTTCTTATCTGCAACCTTCCACGCTTCTCATGCCACAAGCATCTTTTATACAAGCCTTCACTGCTTTCCTAAATACATCCCATTCCTCCGCCACTCCCTTTACGTCCTTTGCTCTCACCTTTTTCCATTCTGCACTCAGTCTCTCCTGGTACTTCCTCATATAAGTCTCCTTCCCAAGCTCACCTACTCTCACCACTCTCTTCACCCCAACATTCTCTCTTCTTTTCTGAAAACCTCTACAAATCTTCACCTTCACATCCACAAGATAATGATTAGACATCCCTCCAGTTACACTTCTCAGCACATTAACATCCGAAAAGTTTCTCTTTCACGCGCCTATCAATTAACACGTAATCTAATAACGCTCTCCGGCCATCTCTCCTACTTATATACGTATACTTATGCATATCTCTCTTTTTACTAGGTATTCCCAATCAGCGACGTAACTAAAAGAAAAGACAACATAGGCCACATTCGTTCACAAGCAGTCTCTAACTGTTATGTACAATGCACCGAAACCACAGCTCCCTTTCCACATCCAGGCCCGACAAAACTCTCCATGGTTTAACCCAGACACTTCACATGCCCTGGTTCAATCCATTGACATTACCTGCACCCTGGTATATCACATTGTTTGAATTCACTCTATTCCTTGCACGCCTTTCACCTGCCTGTCTGTTCAGGCCCATATCATGAAAATCCTTTTCACTCCATCTTTCCAACTCCAATTTGGCCTCCCACTTCTCGTTCCCTTCAACTCTGACACATATATCCTCTTTGTCAATCTTTCCTTACTCATTCTCTCCATGTAACCAAACCACTTCAAAACACCCTCTTTTGCTCTCAAAACCACACTCTTTTTATTACTATACATCTCTCTTACCGTTTCATTACTCACTCGATCAAACCAACTTACACTAAATATTGTCCTCAAACATCTAATATCCAGCACATCCACCCTCCTCCGCACAACTCTCTCTATAGCCCTTTGCCTCGCAACCATATAAAATTATCGTAACCACTTTTCCTTCAAACATACCCATTTTTGCTTTTCAAGATATTGTTCTCTCTTTCCACACATTTTTCAACGCTCCCAGAACTTTCGCCTCTTCCCCCACTCAGTGACTCACTTCCGCTTCCATGGTTCCATCCACTGCCAAGTCCACCCTAAGATATCTAACACACTTCACTTCCTTCAGTTTTCTTTATTCAAACTTACCTCACAATTGACTTGTCCCTCAACCCCACTGTGCATAATAACCATGCTCTTATTCACATTTGCTCTCAGTTTTCTTCGTTCACACACTTTACCAAACTCAGTCACCAGTTTCTGCAGTTTCTCACCCGAATCAGCCACCAGCACTTTATCATCAGCGAATAACAACTGACTCACTTCCCAAGCTCTCTCATCCACACCAGATAGCATACTTGCCCCTCTCTCAAAAACGCTTGCATTCACCACCCTAACGACCCCATCCATAAACAAATCAAACAGTCATGCAGACATCACACACCCCCGCCGCAAACCGACATTCACTGAGAAACAATCACTTTCCGCTCTTCCTACTCGTACACATGCCTTACATCCTCGATAAAAACTTTTCACTGCTTGTAGCAACTTCCCTCCAACACCATATATTATTAATACCTTCCACAAAGAATCTCTATTAACTCTATCATATGCCTTCTCCAGATCCATAAATGCAACATACAAATCCATTTGCTTTTCCAAGTATTTTTCCCGTACATTCTTCATAGCAAATACTGATCCACACATCCATCCTCTACCATTTCTGAAACCACACTGTTCTTTCCCAATCTGATGCACTGAAAATGCTTTCACCCTCTCAATCAATATCCTCCCATATAATTTTCCAGAAATACTCAACAAACTTAGATTTCTGCAATTTGAGCACTCACCTTTATCCCCTTTGCCTTTGTACAATGGAACTCTACATGAATTCCACCAATCCTCAGGCACCTCAAAATGAGCCATACATACATTAAGTATCCTTACCAGCCAGTCAACAACACAGTCACCCCCTTTTTTAGGAAGTTCCATTGCAATACCATCCAAACTCTCCGCCTGCCGGCTTTCTTCTTCCTCAAAGCTTTTCCTACCTCTTCTCTGTTTGCCAAATCATGCTCTCTAACCCTCACACTTCGCACACCACCTCGATGAAAACACACTATATTTGCTGCTCTATCATCTAGCACATTCAACGGATCTTCAATATACTCACCCCATCTCCTTCTCATATCACCACTACTTGTTATTACCACCCTATTAGCTCCCTTCACCGATACTCCCATTTGTTCCCTTGTCTTACGCACTTTATTTATCTCCTACCAAAACATCCTTTTATTCTCCCTAAAATTTAATGATACTTCGTCACCCCAGCTCTCATTTGCCCTCTTTTTCACTTCTTGCACCTTACTCTTGACCTCCATCTTCTTTCTTTTATACATCTCCCAGTCATTTGCACTATTTCTCTTTAAAACTCGTTCAAATGCGTCTCTCTTTTCTTTGACTAATCTTATTTCATCCCACCGCTCACTACCCTTCCTAGTATGACCACCTCCCACGAGTCTAGTGCCACAAGCATCTTTTATACAAGCCATCACTTCTTCCCTAAGTACATCCCATTCCTCCGCCACTCCCTTTACGTCCTTTGCTCTCATCTTTTTCCATTCTGCACTCATTCTCTTCAGGTACTTCCTCACACGAGTCTCCTTCCCCAGCTCACTTCCTCTCACCACTCTCCTCACCCCAACATTCTCTCTTCTTTTCTGAAAACTTCTACAAATCTTCACCTTCGCCTCCACAAGATACTTATTAGGCATCCCTCCAGTTACACCTCTAAGCACATTAACATCCAAAATTCTCTCTTTCACGCGCCTATCAATTAACACGTAATCCAATAACGCTCTCTGGCCATCTCTTCTACTTATATATATATATATATATATATATATATATATATATATATATATATATATATATATATATATATATATATATATATATATATATATATATATATATATATATATATATATATATATATATATATATATATATATATATATATATATATATATATATATATATATATATATATATATATATATATATATATATATATATATATATATATATATATATATATATATATATATATATATATATATATATATATATATATATATATATATATATATATATATATATATATATATATATATATATATATATATATATATATATATATATATATATATATATATATATATATATATATATATATATATATATATATATATATATATATATATATATATATATATATATATATATATATATATATATATATATATATATATATATATATATATATATATATATATATATATATATATATATATATATATATATATATATATATATATATATATATATATATATATATATATATATATATATATATATATATATATATATATATATATATATATATATATATATATATATATATATATATATATATATATATATATACTCTGACATATATATCCTCTTTGTCAATCATTCCTTACTCATCCTCTCCATGTAACCAAACCACTTCAAAACACCCTTTTCTGCTATCACAACCACAATCTTTTTATTACTACACATCTCTCTTACCACTTCAATACTCACTAGATCAAACCAACTTATACTAAATACTGTCCTCACACATCTCATTTCCAAGACACCCACCCTCCTCCGCACAACTCTTTCTATAGGCCATGCCTCGCAACATTATGAAATTATCGTAACCACTATTCCTTGAAACATACCTATTTTTGCTTTCCAAGATATTGTTCTCTCCTTCCACACATTTTTCAACGCTCCCAGAACTTTCGTCTCTTCCCCCACTCAGTAACTCACTTCCGCTTCCATGGTTCCATCCCCTGCCAAATCCACTGTTAGATATCTAAAACACTTCACTTCCTCCAGTTTTTCTTCATTCAAACTTACCTCACAATTGACTTGACCCTCAACCCCACTGTACATAATAACCATGCTCTTATTCACATTTGCTCTCAGCTTTCTTCTTTCACACACTTTACCAAACTCAGTCACAAGCTTCTGCAGTTTCTCACCCGAATCAGCCACCAGCCCTTTATCATCAGCGAACAACAACTGACTCACTTCCCAAGCTCTTTCATCCACAACAGACAGCATACTTGCCCCTCTCTCCAAAAATCTTGCATTCACCTCCCTAACAATCCCATCCATAAACCGATAAAACAACCATTGAGACATAACGCACCTCCGCCGCAAACCGATATTCACTGAGAACCAATCACTTTCCGCTTTTCCTACTCGTACACATGCCTTACATCTTCGATAAAAACTTTTCACTGCTTCTAGCAACTTCCCGCCAACACCATATATTATTAGTATTTTCCACAAAGCATCTCTATCAACTCTATCATATGTCTTCTCCAGATCCATAAATGGATCATACAAGTCCATTTGCTTTTCCAAGTATTTCCCCCGTACATTCTTCAAAGCAAACATTGATCCACACATCCATCCTCTACCACTTCTGAAACCACACAGCTCTTTCCCAATCTGATGCACAGTAAATGCTTTCACCCTTTGAATCAATACCCTCAAATATAATTTTCCAGCAATGCTCAACAAACTTATACTTCTGCAATTTGAGCACTCACCTTTATCCCGTTTGCCTTTGTACAATGGCACTATATATGGATTCCGCCAATCCTTAGGCACCTCAATATGAGCCATACCTACATTAAGTATCCTTACCAACCAGTCAAAACCACAGTCACCCCTTTTTTAGCAAATTCCACTGCAATGCTATCCAAACCTGCCGCCTTGACGACTTTCTTCTTCCTCAAAGCTTTTCCTACCTCTTCTCTGTTTGCCAAATCATGCTCGGTAACCCTCGAACTTCGTACACCACCTCTATCAAAACACCCTATATCTCCTACTCTATCATCTAGCACAGTCAACAGATCTTCAAGATACTCACTCCATCTCCTTCTCATATCACCACTACTTGTTATGACCTCCCTATTAGCCCCCCCTCACCGATACTCCCATTTGTTCCCTTGTCTTACGCACTTTATTTATCTCCTACCAAAACATCCTTTTATTCTCCCTAAAATTTAATGATACTCCCTCACCCCAGCTCTCATTTGCCCTCTATGTCACTTCTTGCACCTTTCTCTTCGCTTCCAGCTTCTTTCTTTTATACATCTCCCAGTCATTTGCACTATTTCTCTGTAAAACTCGTCCAAATGCGTCTCTCTTTTCTTTGACTAATAATTTTACTTCTTAATCCCACTGCTCACTACCCTACCTAATATGCCCACCTCCCACGATTTTCATGCCACAAGCATCTTTTATACAAGCCATCAATGCTTCCCTAAATACATCCCATTACTCCGCCACTCCCTTTACGTCCTTTGCTCTCATCTTTTTCCATTCCACACTCAGTATCTCCAGGTACTTCCTCACATAAGTCTCCTTCCCAAGCTCACTTACTCTCACCAATCTCTTCACCCCAACATTTTCTCTTCTTTTCTGAAATCTCTACAAACCTTCACCTTCGCTTCCACAAGACAGTTATTAGACATCCCTCCAGTTATACCTCTCAGCACATTAACATCCAAAATTCTCTCTTTCATGGGCTTATCAATTAACACGTAATCCAATAACGTTCTCTAGCCATCTCTTATACTTATATACATATACATATGTATATCTCTCTTTTTACCAGGTATTCCCAATCAGCGAGGTAGCTAGATGAAAAGACAACATAGGCCACATTCGTTCACAAGCAGTCTCTAATTGTAATGAATAATGCACCGAAACCACAGCTCCCTTTCCACATCCAGGCCCCACAAAACTTTCCATGGTTTAACCTAGACGCTTCACATGCCCTGGTTCAATCTATTGACAGCAAATTGACCCCGGAATATCAAATTGTTTGAATTCACTCTATTCCTTGCAAGCCTTCCACCCGCCTGCTTGTTCAGGCCCATATCCTGAAAATCTTTTTCACTCCATCTTTCCAACTCCAATTTGGCCTCCCACTGCTCCTCGTCCCCATCAACTCCGATTCATATATCCTCTTTGTCAATCCTTCCTCACTCATTCTCTCCATGTGACCAAACCATTTCAAAACACCCTTTTATGCTCTCAAAACCACACTCTTTTTATTACTGCACATCTCTCTTACAGTCTCATTGCTAACTCGATCAAACCAACTCACACCACATATTGTCCTCAAACATCTCATGTCCAACACATACACCCTCCTCCGCACAACTCTATCTATAGATCATGCCTCGCAACCATATAACATTGTCTCAACCACTATTCCTTCAATCACACCCGTTTTTGCTTTCCGAGATATTGTTCTCTCCTTCCACACATTTTTCAACGCTCCCAGGACTTTCGCCCCTTCCCCCAGCCAGTGACTCACTTCCGCTTCCATGGTTCCATCCGCTGACAAATCCACTGTCAGATATCTAAAACACTTCACTTACTCCAGTTTTTCTCCATTCAAACGCACCTCACAATTGACTTGTCCCTCAACCCCACGGTACATAATAACAATGCTTTTATTCACATTTCCTCTGAGCTTCCCTCTTTCACACACTTTACCAAACTCAGTCACAAGCGTCTGCAGTTTCTCACCCGAATCAACCACCAGCGTTTTATCATCAGCGACCAACAAATGACCCACTTCCCAAGATCTCTTATCCACAACCGACAGCACACTTTCCCCTCTCTTCAAAACTCTTGCATTCACCTCCCTAACAACCCAATCCATAAACAAATTAAACAACCATGGAGACATCACGTACCCCCACCGCAAACCGACATTTACTGAGTACCAATCACTTTCCTCTCTTTCTACTCGTACACATGCCTTACATCCTCGATAAAAACTTTTCACTGCTTCTAGCAACTTCCCTCCAACACCATATATTATCAATATTTTCTACAAAGAATCTATCAACTCTATCATATGCCTTCTCCAGATCCATAAATGCAACAAACAAATCCATTTGCTTTTCTAAGTATTTCTCCCATGCATTCTTCAAAGCAAACACTGATCCACACATCCTCTGCTACTTCTGAAACCACACTGCTCTTCCCTAATCTGATGCACTGTAAATGCTTTCACCCACTCAATCAATAACCTCAATATAATTTTCTAGCAATGCTCAACAAACTTATACTTCTGCAATTTGAGCACTCACCTTTATCCCCTTTGCCTTTGTACAATGGCACTATACATGCATTCCGCCAATCCTAAGGCACCTCAACATGAGCCATACATACATCAAGTATTCTTACCAACCAGTCAACAACACAGTCACCCCCTTTTTCAATGAATTCCACTGCAATACCATCCAAACCCGCCGTCTTGGAGGCTTTCATCTTCCTCAAAGCTTTTACTACCTCTACTCTGTTTACCAAATCATGCTCTCTGATCCTCACACTTCGCACACCACCTCGACCAAAACACTCTATATCTGCAGCTCAATTATCTAGCACATTCAAGAGATCTCTAATATACTCACGCCATCTCCTTCTCACATCACCACTACTTGTTATCACCTCCCCATTAGCCCCCTTCACCGATACTCCCATTTGTTCCCTTGTCTTACGCACGTTATTTATGTCATTCCAAATCATCTTTATATTCTCCCTAAAACTTAATGACATTCTCTCACCCCCAACTCTCATTTGCCCTCTTTTTCACTTCTTGCACCTTTCTCTTGACATCCAGCCTCTTTATCTTACACACCTCCAAGTCATTTGCACTATTTCTCTGTAAAACTCTTCCAAATGCGTCTCTCTTTTCTTTGACTAATAATCTTACTTCTTTATTCCATTGCTCACTACCCTTCCTATTCTGCCCACCTACATGCTTCTCGTACCACAAGCATCTTTTATACAAGCCATCACAGCTTCCCTAAATAAATCCCATTCCTCCGCCACTTCCTTTACGTCCTTTGCTCTCATCTATTTCCATTCTGCACTCAGTCTCTCCAGGTACTTCCTCAAACAAGTCTCCTTCCCAAGCTCACTTACTGTCACCACTCTCCTCATCGCAACATTCTCTCTTCTTTTCTGAAAACCTCTACAAATCTTCACCTTCGCCTCCACAAGATAGTGATTAGACATACTTCCAGTTACACCTTTCACCATTTTAGCATCCAAAAGTCTCTCTTTCACGCGCCTATCAATCAACACGTAATCCATTAACGCACTCTGGCCATCTTTTCTACTTATATACGTATACTTATACATATCTCTATTTTTATCAGGTATTCTCAATCAGCGAGGTAGTGAGAGGAAAAGACAACATAGGCCACATTCGTTCACAAGCAGTCTCTAACTGTAATGTATAATGCACCAAAACCACAGCTCCCTTTCCACATCCAGGCCCCACAAAACTTTCCATAATTCAACGCAGACGCTTCACATGCCCTGGTTCAATACATTGACAGCACATGGACCCCCCTATATCAAATCGTTCGAATTCACTCTATTCCTTGCAAGCCTTTCACCCGCCTGCTTATTCAGGCCCATATCTTGAAAATCTTTTTCACTTCATCTTTCCAACTCCAATTTGGCCTCCCACTGCTCCTCGTTCCCATCAATTCCGATTCATATATTCTCGTTGTCAATCCTTCCTCACTCATTCTCTCCGTGTCACCAAACCACTTCAAAACACCCTTTTCTGCTCTCACAACCACACTCTTTTCATTACTACACATCTCTCTTACAGTTTCATTACTCACTCGATCAAACCAACTCACATCCCATAATTTCCTCCTACATCTCATTTCCGACACATACACCCTCCTCCGCACAACTCTATCTATAGCACATGCATCGCAACCATATAACATTGTCGCAACAAATATTCCTTCAGTCATACCCATTTTTGCATTCCGAGATACTGTTCGCTCCTTCCACACATTTTTCAACGCTTACAGGACTTTCGCCCCCTCATCCACCCAGTGACTCACTTCCGCTTCCATGGTTCCATCCACTGCCAAATCCACTGTTAGATATCTAAAACACTTCACTTACTCCAGTTTTTCTCCATTCACCGTACCTCACAATTAACTTGTCTCTCATCCTCACAGTGCATAATAACCATGCTCTTATTCACATTTGCTCTCAGCTTTCTTCTTTCACACACTTTACAAAACTCAGTCACAAGCTTCTGCAGTTTCTCACCCGAATCAGCCAGCAGCGTTTTATCATCAGCGAACAACAACTGACCCACTTCCCAAGCTCTCTCATCCACAACAGACAGCATACTTGCCCCTCTCTTCAAAACTCTTGCATTCACCTCACTAACAACCCCATCCATAAACAAATTAAACAACCATGGAGACATCACGCACCCCCACCGTAAACCGACATTTACTGAGAACCAGTCACTTTCCTCTCTTCCTAATCGTACACATGCCTTACTTCCTCGATAAAAACTTTTCACTGCTTCTAGCAACTTCTCTCCAACACCATATATTATTAATATTTTCCACAAAGAATTTCTATCAACTCTATCATATGCAACATACAACATTTTATGCATTCTTCAGAGCAAACACCTGATCCACACATCCTCTACCACTTCCGAAACCACACTGCTCTTCGCCAATCTGATGCACTGTAAATGCTTTCACCCTCTCAATCAATACCATCCCATATGATTTTCCAGCAATACTCAACAAACTTATACTTCTGCAATTTGAACTTTCACCTTTATCCCTTTTGCCTTTGTACAATGGCAATATGTATGCATTCCGACAACCCTAAGGCATCTCAACATGAGCCACACATGCTTTAGGTTTTCTTATCAACCAGTCAACAACACAGTCACCCCCTTTTTCAGTAAATTCCACTGCAATACCAACCAAACACGCCGCCTTGGCGGCTTTCATCTTCCTCAAAGCTTTTACTACCTCTTCTCTGTTTACCAAATCATGCTCTCTGACACTCACACTTCGCACACCACCTCGACCAAAACACACTATATCTGCTGCTCTATCATCTAGCACATTCAATAGATCTTCAAGATACTCACTCCATCTCCTTCTCACATCACCACTACTTGTTATTACCTCCCCATTACCCCCTTCACCGATTCTCTTATTTGTTCCCTTGTCTTACGCACTTTATTTATCTCATTCCAAAACATCTTTTAATTCTCCCTAAAACTTAATGATATTCTCTCACCCCAGCTCTCATTTGCCCTCTTTTTCACTCCTTGCACCTTTCTCTTGACCTCCAGCCTCTTTCTTTTACACACCTCCCAGTCATTTGCACTATTTCTCTGTAAAACTCTTCCAAATGCGTCTCTCTTTTCTTTGACTGATAATCTTACCTCTTCATCCCACCGCTCACTATCTTTCCTAATCTGCCCAACTACCACGCTTCTCGTGCCACAAGCATCTTTTATACAAGCCATCACTGCTTCCCTAAATACATCCCGTTCCTCCGCCACTCCCTTTACGTCCTCTGCTCTCATCTATTTCCAATCTGCACTCAGTCTTTTCAGGTACTTCCTCAAACAAGTCTCCTCCTCAAGCTCACTTACTCTCACCACTCTCTTCACCCCAACATTCTCTCTTCTTTTTTGAAAACCTCTAAAAATCTTCACCTTTGCCTCCCCAAGATAATAATTAGACATCCTTCCAGTTACACCTTTCACCATATTAGCATCCAAAAGTCTCTCTTTCACGCGCCTATCAATCAACACGTAATCCATTAACGCTCTCTGGCCATCTCTTCTACTTATATACGTATACATATACATATCTCTCTTTTTCTCAGGTATTCCCAATCAGCGAGGTAGTGAGAGGAAAAGATAAATAGACCACATTCGTTCACATGCAGTCTCTAACTGTAATGTATAATGCACCGAAACCACAACTCCCTTTCCACATCCAGGCCCCACAAAACTTTCCATAGTTTAACGCAGACGCTTCACATGCCCTGGTTCAATCCACTGACAGCACATGGACCCCGATATATTAAATCGTTCGAATTCACTCTATTCCTTGCAAGCCTTTCACCCGCCTGCTTGTTCAGGCCCATATCCTGAAAATCTTTTTCACTCCGTCTTTCCAGCGCCACTTTGGCCTCCCACTGCTCCTCTTACCCATCAACTCTGATTCATATATCCTCTTTGTCAATCCTTCCTCACTCATTCTCTCCGTGTCACCAAACCACTTCAAAACACCCTTTTCTGCTCTCACAACCACACTCTTTTTATTACTACACATCTCTCTTACAGTTTCATTACTCACTCGACCAAACCAACTCACACAACATATTTTCCTCAAACATCTCATTTCCAACACATACACCGTCCTTCGCACAACTCTATCTATAGCCCATGCCTCGCAACCATATAACATTGTCGCAACCAATGTTCCTTCAATTATACCCATTTTTGCTTTCCGAGATACTGTTCTCTCCTTCCATACATTTTTCAACGCTCCCAGGACTTTCGCCCCCCTCCTCCACCCAGTGACTCTCTTCCGCTTCCAAGGTTCCATCCGCTGCCAAATCCACTGTTAGATATCTAAAACACTTCACTTACTCCAGTTTTTCTCCATTCAAACGTACCTCACAATCAACTTGTCTCTCAACCCCACAGTATATAATAACCATGCTCTTATTGACATTTCCTCTCAGGTTTCTTCTTTCACACACTTTACCAAACTCAGTCACAAGCTTCTGCAGTTTCTCATCCTAATCAGCCACCAGCGTTTTATCATCAGCGAACAACAACTGACCCACTTCCCAAGCTCTCTCATCCACAACAGACAGCATACTTGCCCCTCTCTTCAAAACTCTTGCATTCACCTCCCTAACAACCTCATCCATAAACAAATTAAACAACCATGGAGACATCACGCACCCCCACCGCAAACCGACATTTACTGAGAACCAATCACTTTCCTCTCTTCCTAATCGTACACATGTCTTAGATCCTCGACAAAAAACTTTTCACTGCTTCTAGCAACTTCCCTCCAACACCATACATTATTAATATTTTCCACAAACCATCTCTGTCAACTCTATCATATGCCTTCTCCAAATCCATAAATGCAACATACAACATTTCATGCATTCTTCAAAGCAAACACCTGTTCCACACATCCTCTACCACTTCTGAAACCACACTGCTCTTCCCAATTCTGATGCTCTGTAAATGCTTTCACCGTCTCAATCAATACCCTCCCATATAATTTTTCAGCAATACTCAACAAACTTATACTTCTGCAATTTGAGCACTCACCTTTATCCCTTTTGCCTTTGTCCAATAGCACTATACATGCATTCCGACAATCCTAAGGCATCTCAACATGAGCCACACATAAGTTAGGTTTTCTTACCAACCAGTCAACAACACACTCACCCCCTTTTCCAGTAAATTCCACTGCAATACCAACCAAACACGCCGCCTTGGCAGCTTTCATCTTCCTCAAAGCTTTTACTACCTCTTCTCTGTTTACCAAATCATGCTCTCTGACCCTCACACTTCGCACACCACCTCGACCAAACACTCTATATCTGCTGCTCTATCATCTAGCACATTCAACAGATCTTCATGATACTCACTCCATCTCCTTCTCACATCACCACTACTTATTACCTCCCTATTACCGCCTTCACCGATTCTTTCATTTGTTCTCTTGTCTTGCGCACTTTATTTATCTCATTCCAAAACATCTTTTTTTTTTCCCTAAAATTCAATGATACTCTCTCACTCCAACTCTCATTTGCCCTCTTTTACACTTCTTGCACCTTTCTCTTGACCTCCGGCCTCTTTCTTTTACACACCTCTAAGTCATTTGCACTATCTCTCTGTAAAACTCTTCCAAATGCGTCTCTCTTTTCTTTGACTAATAATCTTACTTCTTCATCCCACCGCTCACTATTCTTCCTAATCTGCCCACCTACTACGCTTCTCGTGCCACAAGCATCTGTTATACAAGCCATCAGTGCTTCTCTAAATACATCCCATTCCTCCGCCACTCCCTTTACGTCCTCTGCTCTCATCTATTTCCACTCTGCACTCGGTCTCTCCAGGTACTTCCTCAAACAAGTCTCCTCCCGAAGCTCACTTACTCTCACCACTCTCTTCACCCCAACATTCTTTCCTCTTTTCTGAAAACCTCTCCAAATCTTCACCTTCGCCTCCACAAGATAATGATTATACATCCCTCCTGTTACACCTCTCAGCATATTAACATCCAAAAGTCTCTCTTTCACGCGCCTGTCAATTAACACGTAATCCAATAACGCTCTCTGGCCATCTCTTCTACTTATATACGTATACTTATGCATATCTCTTTTTCATCAGGTATTTCCAATCAGCGAGGTAGTGAGATGAAAACACAACATAGGCCACATTCGTTCACAAGCAGTCTCTAACTGTAATGTATAATGCACTGAAACCACAGCTCCCTTTCCACATCCAGGCCCCACAAAACTTTCCATAGTTTAACGCAGACGCTTCACATGCCCTGGTTCAATCCACTGACAGCACATGGACCCCGCTATATCAAATCGTTCGAATTCACTCTATTCCTTGAACGCCTTTCACCCGCCTGCTTGTTCAGGCCCATATCCTGAAAAATTTTTTCACTACATCTTTTCACCTCCAATTTGGCCTCCCACTTCTTCTGGTTCCCTTCAACTCTGACACATATATCCTCTTTGTCAATTTTTCCTCACTCATTTTCTCCATGTGACCAAACCATTTCAAAACACACTCTTCTGCTCTAACAACCACACTCTTTTCATTACTACACATCTCTCTTACCGTTTCATTACTCACTCACTCGATCAAACCAAGTCACACCACACATCGATCTCAAACATCTCATTTCCAACACATCCACCCTCCTCCGCACAACTCTATCTATAGCCCATGCCTCGCAACCATATAACATTGTCGTAACCACTATTCCTTCAAACATGCCCATTTTTGCTTTCCGATATATTGTTCTTTCCTTCCACACATTTTCCAACACTCCCAGAACTCTCGCCGCTTCCGCCACCCTGTGACTCACCTTCACTTCCATGGTTCCATCCGCTGCCAAATCCACTCCCAGATACCTAAAATATTTCACTTCCTCCAGTATTTCTCCATTCAAACTTACCTCACAATTGACCTGTCCCTCAACCCTATTGTACCTAATAACCTTGCACTTATTCACATTTGCTCTCAGCTTTCTTCTTTCACACACTTTACCAAACTCAGTCACCAGCTTCTGCAGTTTCTCATCCGTATCAGCCACCAGCCCTTTATCATCAGCGAACAACAACTGACTCACCTTCCAAGCCCTCTCATCCACAACAGACTGCATCCTTGCCCCTCTCTTCAAAACTATTGCATTCACCTCCCTAACAACCCCATCCATAAACAAATTAAACAACCATGGAGACATCACGCATCCCCGCCGCAAACCGACATTCACTGAGAACCAATCACTTTACTCTCTTCCTACACGTACACATGCCTTACATCCTCGATAAAAACTTTTCACTGCTTCTAGCAACTTCCCTCTAGCACCATATATTATTAATACCTTCCACAGAGCATCTCTACCAACTCTATCATATGCCTTCTCCAGATCCATAAATGCAATATACAAATCCATTTCCTTTTCTAAGTATTTCACCCGTACATTCTTCAAAGCAAACACCTGATCCACACATCCTCTAGCACTTCTGAAACCGCACTGCTCTTCCCCAATCTGATGCGCTGTAAATGGTTTCACTCTCTCAATCAATACCCTCAAATATAATTTTCCAGCAATACTCAACAAACTTATACTTCTGCAATTTGAGCACTCACCTTTATCCCCTTTGCTTTTGTACAATGGCACTATACATGCATTCCGCCAATGCTAAGGCACCTCAACATGAGCTATACATACTTTAAGTATCCTTATCACTAGTCAACAACATAGTCACCCCTTTTTCTGTAAATTCCTCTGCAATACCATCCAAGCCCGACGCCTTAACGGCTTTCATCTTCCTCAAAGCTTTTAGTACCTCTTCTCTGTTTACAAAATCATGCTCTCTAACCCTCACACTTCGCACACCACCTCGACCAAAACACCCTATATCTGCTGCTCTATCACCTAGCATATTCAATAGATCTTCAAGATACTTACTCTATCTCCTTCTCACATTACCACTACTTGTTATTACCTCCCCATTAGCCCCCTTCACCGATACTGCCATTTTTCCCATGTCTTATGCACTTTATTTATATCCTTTCAAAACATTTTTTTATTCTAACTAAAATTTAATGATACTCTCTCACACCAACTCTCTTTTGCCCTCTTTTACACCTCTTGCACCTTTCTCTTGATCTCCAGCCTCTTTCTTATATACATCTCCCAGTCATTTGCACTATTTCCTGAAAAACTAGTCCAGATGAGTCTTTCTTTTCTTTCACTAATAATCTTACTTCCTCATCCCACCACTCACTACCCTTTCTAATCTGCCCTCCTCCCACGCTTCTCATGCCACAAGCATCTTTTATACAAGCCATCACTGCTTCCTTCCTCCGCCACTCCCCTTATATCCGTTGCTCTCATCTTTTTCCAATCTGCACTCAGTCTCTCCAGTTACTTCATCACAAAAGTCTCCTTCCTAAGCCCACATACTCTCACCACTCTATTAATCCCAACATTCCCTCTTCTTTTCTGAAAATCTCTACAAATCTTCACCTTCGTCTCCAAAACATAATGATTAGACATCCCTCCAGTGAAACCTCTCAGCACATCAACATCCAAGTCTCACGCGCCAATCAATTGACAGGTAATCCATTACCGCTATCTGGCCATCTCTTCTACTTATGTACGTATACTTATGCATACCTCTCTTTTTACCAGGTATTCCCAATCAGCAAGGTAGCGAGAGGAAAAGACAGCATAGGCCACATTTTTTTCACAAGCAGTCTCTAGCTGTCATGTGTAATGCACAGAAACCACAGCTCCCTTTCCACGTCTAGGCCCCACAAAACTTTCCATGGTTTATCCCAGACGCTTCGCATGCCCTTTGTTCAATCAATTGACAGTGCACCCCGGTATATCAAATCGTTCGAATTCACTCTATTCCTTGCACGTCTTTCACCCACCTGCATGTTCAGGCCCATATCCTCAAAATCTTTTTTCACTCCATCTTTCCACCTCTAATTTGGCCATACATTCTCCTCGTTCCCTTCAACTCTGACACATATATTCTCTTTGTCAATCTTTCCTCACTCATTCTCTCCAAGTGACCAAACCATTTCAAAACACCCTCTTTTGCTCTCACAACCACACTCGTTTTATTACTACACATCGCTCTTACCGTTTCATTACTCACTCGATCAAACCATCTCACACCACCTATTGTCCTCAAACATCTCATTTCCAACACATACACCGTCCTTCGCACAACTCTATCTATAGCCCATGCCTTGTAACCATACGATATTGTCGTAACCACTATTCCTTCAAACATACCCATTTTTGCTTTCCAAGATATTATTCTCACATTCCACACATTTTTCAACGCTCCCAGACCTTTCGCCCCTTCCCCCACCCAATGACTCACTTCCCTTCCATGGTTCCATCCTCTGCCAAATCCACTCCCAGATATCTAAAATACTTCACTTCCTTCAGTTTTTCTCCATTCAAATCTACCTCACAATTGACTTGTCCCTTAACCTTACTGTACCTAATAACTTTGCTCTTATTCACATTTACTCTCAGATTTCTTCTTTCACACACTTTACCAAACTTAGTCACCAGCTCCTGCAGTTTCTCACCCGCATCATTTTCCAGCGCATTATCATCAGCGAACACCAACTGACTCACTTCCTAAGCCCTCTCATCTACAACAGACAGCATACTTGCTCCTCCATCCAAAACTCTTGCATTCACCTCCCTAACAACCCAATCCATAAACATATTAAATAACCATGGACACATCACGCACCCTTGCCGTAAACTGACAATCACTGAGAACCAATGACTTTCCTCTCCTCCTACTCGTACACATGCCTTATATCCTTGATAAAAACTTTTCACTGCTTCTAGCAAGCTCCCTCCCACACTATATATTATCAATACCTTCCATAGATCATCTCTATCAACTCTATTATATGCCTTATCCAGATCCATAAATTTAAAAAACAAATCCATTTGCTTTTCTGAGTATTTCTCACGTACATTCTTCAAAGCAAAAACCTGATCCACACATCCTTTACCACTTCTGAAACCACACTGCTCTTCCACAATCTGAAGCTCTGTAAATGCTTTCACCCTCATAATCAATACCCTCCCATATAATTTTACAGCAATACTCAACAAACTTATACTTCTGCAATTTGAGCACTCACCTTTATCCCCATTGCCTTTGTACAATGGCACTATACATGCATTACGCAAATCCTCAGGTACCTCACTATGATCCATACATACATGAAATATCCTTACCAACCAGTCAACAACAGAGTCACCCCCTTTTTCAGTAAATTCCACTGTAATACCATCCAAACTCGCCGCCTTGGCGGCTTTCATCTTCCTCAAAGCTTTTACTACCTCTTCTCTGTTTACCAAATCATGCTCTCTAATCCTCACACTTAGCACAGCACCTCGACCAAAACACCTTATATCTGACCCTCTATCATCAAACATTCAACAAATCTTCAAGATACTCACTCCATCTCCTCATATCACCACTACATGTTATTACCTTTCCATTAGCTCCCTTCACCGACATTCCCATTTGTTCCCTTGTCTTATGCACGTTATCTATCTCATTCCAAAACATCTTTTATTCTCCCTAAAATCTATTGATACACTCTCACCCCAGCTCTCATTTGCCCTCTTTTTCACTTCTTGTACATTTCTCTTGACCTCCAGCCTCTTTCTTTCATACATCTCCCAGTCATTTGCAATATTTCTCTGTAAACCCATCCAAATGCGTCTCTCTTTTCTTCCACTAATAATCTTACTTCTTTATCCCATCGTTCACTACCCTTATTAATCTACCCACCTCCCACGCTTCTCATCCCACAAGCATCTTATATACAAGCCATCACTGCTTCCCTGAATACATCTTATTCCTCCACCACTCCCCTTACGTCCTTTGCTTTCACCTTTTTCCATTCTGAACTCAATCTCTCCAGGTACTTCCTCACACAAGTCTCCTACCCAAGCTCACTTACTCTCACCACTCTCTTCACCCCAACATTCTCTTTTCTTTTCTGAAAACCTCTACAAATCTTCACCTTCTCCTCTGCAAGATAATGATTAGACTTCCCTCCAGTTAAACTTCTCAGCACATTAACATCCAAAAGTCTCTCTTTCGCGCGCCTGTCAATTAACACGTGATCCAATAACGCTCTCTGGCCATCGTTCTTATTACCAGGTATTTCCAATCACCTTTCCTTTTTCAGCACATAAATCTACAAGCTCTTCATTTTCATGTACACCAATTATTCCTTCAACTGCCACATTAATCATCTTTGCATTCAAATCACCCATCATTATAACACGGTCTTCTGCATCAAAACAGCTAACACACTCTCTCAGCTGCTCCCAAAACACTTGCCTCTCATGATCTTTCTTCTTATGCCCAGGTGCATATGCACCAATAATCATCCATCTTTCTCCATCCACTTTCAGTTTTACCTATATCAATCTAGAGTTTACTTTCTTACACTCTATCACATACTCCCACCACTCCTGTTTCAGGAGTAGTGCTACTCCTTCCCTTGCTCCTGTCCTCTCACTAACCCCTGATTTTACTACCAAGACATTCCCAAACCACTCTTCCCCTTTACCCTTGAGCTTCGTTTCACTTAGAGCCAAAACATCCAGGTTCCTTTCCTCAAATATACTACCTATCTCTCCTTTTTTCTCATCTTGGTTACATCCACACACATTTAGACACCCCAATCTGAGTCTACGAGGAGGATGAGCACTCCCCGCGTGACTCCTTCTTCTGTTTCCCCTTTTAGAAAGTTAAAATACACGTAGGAAAGGCTTTCCAGCCCCCCGCTCCCGTCCCCTTTATTCGCCTTCTACGACACGTGAGGAATGCGTGGGAAGTATTCTTTCTCCCCTATCCCCAGGGATATGCGTTAAGGACATAGCCTTGATTAGGAGAACAAGTTGCCTGTGCTGTTTAAGCTGACGTGAAAGATAGAATGTGTGATAATGATGTGTAGCGATAAGAAGTAGATAAACGTATCGGTTACAGTCGTGCCTGCGTATAGCTATATTTTTAGGCATACAACAGGTGGGTGAAGATAAATTGGAGAGAGAGAGAGAGAGAGAGAGAGAGAGAGAGAGAGAGAGAGAGAGAGAGAGAGAGAGGCAGAGAGAGAGAGAGAGAGAGAGAGAGAGAGAGACAGAGAGAGAGAGAGAGAGACAGAGAGAGAGACAGAGAGAGAGAGAGAGAGGCAGAGAGAGAGAGATTGTGTTAGTTGAGACGTCCTTCACATAAGGATATGAAAGAGGAATGACTCACTTGACAAATCAGCCACGTGTTCAGAGTGAAACATATAGTGATATAATGATATGAGAGACTATGTCCACTTCAGTACACAAGACTGAGATATATGTCAAGGAAAGGAAATGCTGTATGCACGCGGCTCTTCCCATGTGTGTGGAAACAGAACTTACCATAACACATTGGTATAATTAGCAGTATCCCCAAGAAGCCATACCGAAAAGTATGGAACTTCACAGATGTTGAAGGTTTTAGTACTGATAAGAAAATGGTTTGAAACACTGTCTTGCTTGTCTTTTGTGGCAGACAGTAGAGTTACTTGGTGCAAATGAAAGTGGTGTTTGTAAGGAGAAAACAAAACTAAATTTGTTAATGCCTTTGTACCGCATATGAGATGCATTTATTGCCATTTTCTTCATTATATTCGTTGAATATACTGATAACCTATCGTTGACTTATATAAACGCATCTGTAGTCAAAGTTGGAGAATCCTTTGCTTAAGATGCTTTAAAGATTCGATGAAGCAAAAGTAGATACGTTAGCAAGCGCACACACACAGAGAATGCAATATTTAGATACAAATTCTTGAGTAAATTAATTTACTCACAATAAACTTACTAACATATAATCCTGATACCCTTTAGATGAAGTTGTAAAAAGAAGTAGAAAATATTTGCATATAGAAGCTGCGTTCAACTAGCAGTTTGTGAGCAGTTACTAATTCAATGCAGCTTTTACAAGTTTACACTCGTGTGAGCCAATCCTTGTCAGAGGTAAATGAGTGCTTAAAGTCCACTACTTGACCTTTTCTGTGGCATTTTGCTTGTATCTGAAACCGATTTCCCCACAAAAGCTCGAGTTTTTCGACTTTCACAGAGGAGAAAAGTCAAGACGAGAATTATCTCTAACTTAGTGAAAATATGGTGAACAGCGTGTCGACAAGCTAGATCATAAACCAGTTTCTTGATAACACTTTAGTACAACTTCGATATAGAATAATTCTCGTTTATACATATCTTTTCAAGTGTTATATATTATTTCTGTTCACTGCTACAGAAACTCCTGTATGGCAGCAAGACATTTGGCAGTATAACAGAACATTTCATGCTCAAGAACTGCTAATGTACACGTGGGTTTTATGTACATCTTATAAACCACAGATGTCAGGACAACAACATTACGGGAGACTAACCACCCATGACCTCAATACATCGTGAACGGGGACAGTGGAGGCATATCAAAGGAAGCTTCTCAAAATGGAAAGAAAACACTGGTGAAGTGCCGCAAGGCCCTGCTCTGCGACCGTTACCCTTCTAGATCTAAGTAAAGACTTACTAAAGGTAAAGAATCCTACCTGATTTGTGTTTGCAGGTGATACAGATTTCATGAGGGAAGTGAAAAGTGAGGAGGATTGCATCAACTTACGGTAGAACCTGAACAGACTCCAAAGTTGGTATGTTACATGCTTGATGAGACCCAACTCGAGTAAATGTAAAGCATTAATCATAGACTACAGTGAAAAAACACCTCGATGAGAACATTTTCTAGAAGGAAATAATCTGAACGAATCTGTGAGCGAGAGATAGTTGGGAGTCGACAACGTCCCTAACCTAATAGTTAAAGAGACCAACTGATTAATAGCAAATACTAGAACAGCATTCAAGATTGTGAATAATAAAGAATTCATCGAGGTGTTTATTTCATGCTAAAGACCAAACCTTGTATAAGTTTCTCAAGTTTGGTAGAAAAACCACAGGAAAGGAAAAAGGATGGTACCAGAACAAAGAGAGCTGAGCTGTCCACCAAGGATAAGAAAGGAGGAACCGGATCACAATCTTCTAGTTGTTAAACTATATTGATATATATAGTGAAATCTTTGGAAATATATAGAGATAGAACAATTAAGTAAGAAATCTGTTAAAATCAATGGTAAGAAGTACTTCTACGGGATGATAGTAGTGGATGAATGAGATAGACTGAATGGGGACAGTAAATTCGGACAGCATTCAGAAGTTTCAAAACTTGTAGACAGTAGAGGAATTTCAATGTACTGAGCTCCATGAGTGCAAAATTCCCTCCTCGTTCAGTACAATTAGGTAAGAATACACACATCAATCCTGTTGGGGATATCCGCCTGCAGTCATCACAGTTGGTCATCTTCCCCTCTGGATTAGACGATGGTTAGTGTGTGTGTGTGTGTGTGTGTGTGTGTGTGTGTGTGTGTGTGTGTGTGTGTGTGTGTGTGTGTGTGTGTGTGTGTGTGTGTGTGTGTGTGTGTGTATACACATAGAAAAAGAGAATGGGTCTCTAAGAGTATAGAACTCTCTCCTCCCCACCCACTACAGATCAGTAATTACACACACACACACACACACACACACACACACACACACACACACACACACACACACACATACCGTTACGTGGAACTAAAGATATATGATATGATGCCTCATTTGGAAAAAGATGGTCATGTAATACTTGGGTTCACACGTGTAGTTAATGAGGATATGAAAAGATTCAGAAAGGATACCGCAACTCGAGGAGGACATATAATTGTGGAATATACAGTGAGCTAAACAATTTTCGGAAGAAAATTCATTGGGAAACCGAGTTTCATAGTCATAACATGTGTCAGACCACTGTTATGGAAATAATGAAGATACAAATAATGAAGGAAAGATTGAAAGGAGAATTTTAGTTCAGTGAAATATGTCCAAAGCGAGAACTTAGAGACGTTGTAAAAGAAATACAAGCGGAATAGTCAGACTGTGGCAGGTAGGGTAACTACAGTTAGGAGCAAAGAAGCTTTCAAATGAATTGAAATGAAGTCTGCAAACAAGGCAGATGATTCCAGCTTTTTTCTTTCGTTAATCTGAAGTAAATTTTGAGTTAAAGCACAATCAATCAGGCTAAGGGATTCAAAGGAAAATGTCAAGATACACTAAGATCAAGTTGACAGGCTCAGAAATGTTATGACAGTGGGAGACAATATAGCCCCAACACCATCAGTGGGATAAAATTAGCAGGAGTTATTAGAAAAGGCTGCAGCAGCTAGAAAGGGTTATCATAAGGCTTATGGTTCAAATGAAGTTTCCTGAAATGTGCTGCAAGTATAGTTGTTATGTTGCTTGAAATATTGCCGAATACATCACTTGAGGTGGTCATATCACCAACTTAATAAATATATATATATATATATATATATATATATATATATATATATATATATATATATATATATATATATATATATATTTTTTTTTTTTTATACTTTGTCGCTGTCTCCCGCGTTTGCGAGGTAGCGCAAGGAAACAGACGAAAGAAATGGCCCAACCCCCCCCCATAAACATGTATATACATACGTCCACACACGCAAATATACATACCTACACAGCTTTCCATGGTTTACCCCAGAAGCTTCACATGCCTTGATTCAATCCACTGACAGCACGTCAACCCCGGTATACCACATCGCTCCAATTCACTCTATTCCTTGCCCTCCTTTCACCCTCCTGCATGTTCAGGCCCCGATCACACAAAATCTTTTTCACTCCATCTTTCCACCTCCAATTGGTCTCCCTCTTCTCCTCGTTCCCTCCACCTCCGACACATATATCCTCTTGGTCAATCTTTCCTCACTCATTCTCTCCATGTGCCCAAACCACTTCAAAACACCCTCTTCTGCTCTCTCAACCACGCTCTTTTTATTTCCACACATCTCTCTTACCCTTACGTTACTCACTCGATCAAACCACCTCACACCACACATTGTCCTCAAACATCTCATTTCCAGCACATCCATCCTCCTGCGCTCAACTCTATCCATAGCCCACGCCTCGCAACCATACAACATTGTTGGAACCACTATTCCTTCAAACATACCCATTTTTGCTTTCCGAGATAATGTTCTCGACTTCCACACATTCTTCAAGGCCCCCAGAATTTTCGCCCCCTCCCCCACCCTATGATCCACTTCCGCTTCCATGGTTCCATCCGCTGACAGATCCACTCCCAGATATCTAAAACACTTCACTTCCTCCAGTTTTTCTCCATTCAAACTCACCTCCCAGTTGACTTGACCCTCAACCCTACTGTACCTAATAACCTTGCTCTTATTCACATTTACTCTTAACTTTCTTCTTCCACACACTTTACCAAACTCAGTCACCAGCTTCTGCAGTTTCTCACATGAATCAGCCACCAGCGCTGTATCATCAGCGAACAACAACTGACTCACTTCCCAAGCTCTCTCATCCCCAACAGACTTCATACTTGCCCCTCTTTCCAAAACTCTTGCATTTACCTCCCTAACAACCCCATTCATAAACAAATTAAACAACCATGGAGACATCACACACCCCTGCCGCAAACCTACATTCACTGAGAACCAATCACTTTCCTCTCTTCCTACACGTACACATGCCTTACATCCTCGATAAAAACTTTTCACTGCTTCTAACAACTTTCCTCCCACACCATATATTCTTAATACCTTCCACAGAGCATCTCTGTCAACTCTATCATATGCCTTCTCCAGATCCATAAATGCTACATACAAATCCATTTGCTTTTCTAAGTATTTCTCACATACATTCTTCAAAGCAAACACCTGATCCACACATCCTCTACCACTTCTGAAACCACACTGCTCTTCCCCAATCTGATGCTCTGTACATGCCTTCACCCTCTCAATCAATACCCTCCCATATAATTTACCAGGAATACTCAACAAACTTATACCTCTGTAATTTGAGCACTCACTCTTATCCCCTTTGCCTTTGTACAATGGCACTATGCACGCATTCCGCCAATCCTCAGGCACCTCACCATGAGTCATACATACATTAAATAACCTTACCAACCAGTCAACAATACAGTCACCCCCTTTTTTAATAAATTCCACTGCAATACCATCCAAACCTGCTGCCTTGCCGGCTTTCATCTTCCGCAAAGCTTTCACTACCTCTTCTCTGTTTACCAAATCATTTTCCCTGACCCTCTCACTTTGCACACCACCTCGACCAAAACACCCTATATCTGCCACTCTATCATCAAACACATTCAACAAACCTTCAAAATACTCACTCCATCTCCTTCTCACATCACCACTACTTGTTATCACCTCCCAATTTGCGCCCTTCACTGAAGTTCCCATTTGCTCCCTTGTCTTACGCACTTTATTTACCTCCTTCCAGAACATCTTTTTATTCTCCCTAAAATTTAATGATACTCTCTCACCCCAACTCTCATTTGCCCCTTTTTTCACCTCTTGCACCTTTCTCTTGACCTCCTGTCTCTTTCTTTTATACATCTCCCACTCAATTGCATTTTTTCCCTGCAAAAATCGTCCAAATGCCTCTCTCTTCTCTTTCACTAATACTCTTACTTCTTCATCCCACCACTCACTACCCTTTCTAATCAACCCACCTCCCACTCTTCTCATGCCACAAGCATCTTTTGCGCAATCCATCACTGATTCCCTATATACATCCCATTCCTCCCCCACTCCCCTTGCTTCCATTGTTCTCACCTTTTTCCATTCTGTACTCAGTCTCTCCTGGTACTTCCTCACACAGGTCTCCTTCTCAAGCTCACTTACTCTCGCCACCCTCTTCACCCCAACATTCACTCTTCTTTTCTGAAAACCCATACAAATCTTCACCTTAGCCTCCACAAGATAATGATCAGACATCCCTCCAGTTGCACCTCTCAGCACATTAACATCCAAAAAGTCTCTCTTTCGCACGCCTGTCAATTAACACGTAATCCAATAACGCTCTCTGGCCATCTCTCCTACTTACATAAGTATACTTATGTATATCTCGCTTTTTAAACCAGGTATTCCCAATCATCAGTCCTTTTTCAGCACATAAATCTACAAGCTCTTCACCATTTCCATTTACAACACTGAACACCCCATGTATACCAATTATTCCCTCAACTGCCACATTACTCACCTTTGCATTCAAATCACCCATCACTATAACCCGGTCTCGTGCATCAAAACCACTAACACACTCATTCAGCTGCTCCCAAAACACTTGCCTCTCTTGATCTTTCTTCTCATGCCCAGGTGCATATGCACCAATAATCACCCACCTCTCTCCATCAACTTTCAGTTTTACCCATATTAATCGAGAATTTACTTTCTTACACTCTATCACATACTCCCACAACTCCTGTTTCAGGAGTATTGCTACTCCTTCCCTTGCTCTTGTCCTCTCACTAACCCCTGACTTTACTCCCAGACATTCCCAAACCACTCTTCCCCTTTACCCTTGAGCTTCGTTTCACTCAGAGCCAAAACATCCAGGTTCCTTTCCTCAAACATACTACCTATCTCTCCTTTTTTCACATCTTGGTTACATCCACACACATTTAGGCACCCCACTCTGAGCCTTCGAGGAGGATGAGCACTCCCCGCGTGACTCCTTCTTCTGTTTCCCATTTTAGAAAGTTAATACAAGGAGGGGAGGATTTCTGGCCCCCCGCTCCTGTCCCCTCTAGTCGCTTTCTACGACACGCGAGGAATACGTGGGAAGTATTCTTTCACCCCTATCCCCAGAGATAATATACATATATATATACATATACACATACACACACATACACATACATACGCACATATACACACACACACACATACATATATATACATATGAAAAATGTAAGAAACAATTTAGAAAACTGAAACTTCTAGCTTGAAATGAATGAAAAAAAATGAATGTCACAAATGGTTCAACCTCTGGCTATGGAAAAAAGGAAATGTATAATCTATTTACACAAACGTCAATAGCAATATATATATATATATATATATATATATATATATATATATATATATATATATATATATATATATATATATATATATAAATATATATATTTCGTTTTTTTTTTTGCTTTGTCGCTGTCTCCCGCGTTTGCGAGGTAGCGCAAGGAAACAGACGAAAGAAATGGCCCAACCCCCCCCCATACACATGTATATACATACGCCCACACACGCAAATATACATACCTACACAGCTTTCCATGGTTTACCCCAGACGCTTCACATGCCCTGATTCAATCCACTGACAGCACGTCAACCCCGGTATACCACATCGATCCAATTCACTCTATTCCTTGCCCTCCTTTCACCCTCCTGCATGTTCAGGCCCCGATCACACAAAATCTTTTTCACTCCATCTTTCCACCTCCAATTTGGTCTCCCACTTCTCCTCGTTCCCTCCACCTCCGACACATATATCCTCTTGGTCAATCTTTCCTCACTCATTCTCTCCATGTGCCCAAACCATTTCAAAACACCCTCTTCTGCTCTCTCAACCACGCTCTTTTTATTTCCACACATCTCTCTTACCCTTACGTTACTTACTCGATCAAACCACCTCACACCACACATTGTCCTCAAACATCTCATTTCCAGCACATCCATCCTCCTGCGCACAACTCTATCCATAGCCCACGCCTCGCAACCATACAACATTGTTGGAACCACTGTTCCTTCAAACATACCCATTTTTGCTTTCCGAGATAATGTTCTCGACTTCCACACATTCTTCAAGGCTCCCAGGACTTTCGCCCCCTCCCCAACCCTATGATCCACTTCCGCTTCCATGGTTCCATCCGCTGCCAGATCCACTCCCAGATATCTAAAACACTTCACTTCCTCCAGTTTTTCTCCATTCAAACTTACCTCCCAATTGACTTGACCCTCAACCCTACTTTACCTAATAACCTTGCTCTTATTCACATTTACTCTTAACTTTCTTCTTTCACACACTTTACCAAACTCAGTCACCAGCTTCTGCAGTTTCTCACATGAATCAGCCACCAGCGCTGTATCATCAGCGAACAACAACTGACTCACTTCCCAAGCTCTCTCATCCCCAACAGACTTCATACTTGCCCCTCTTTCCAAAACTCTTGCATTTACCTCCCTATCAACCCCATCCATAAACAAATTAAACAACCATGGAGACATCACACACCCCTGCCGCAAACCTACGTTCACTGAGAACCAATCACTTTCCTCTCTTCCTACACGTACACATGCCATACATCCTCGATAAAAACTTTTCACTGCTTCTAACAACTTGCCTCCCAAACCATATATTCTTAATACCTTCCACAGAGCATCTCTATCAACTCTATCGTATGCCTTCTCCAGATCCGTAAATGCTACATACAAATCCATTTGATTTTCTAAGTGTTTCTCACATACATTCTTCAAAGCAAACACCTGATCAACACATCCTCTACCACTTCTGAAACCACACTGCTCTTCCCCAATCTGATGCTCTGTACATGCCTTCACCATCTCAATCAATACCCTCCTATATAATTTACCAGGAATACTCAACAAACTTATACCTCTGTAATTTGAGCACTCACTCTTATCCCCTTTGCCTTTGTGCAATGGCACTATGCAAGCATTCCGCCAATCCTCAGGCACCTCACCATGAATCATACATACATCAAATAACCTTACCAACCAGTCAACAATACTGTCACCCCCTTTTTTTGATAAATTCCACTGCAATACCATCCAAACCTGCTGCCTTGCCGGCTTTCATCTTCCGTAAAGCTTTTACTACCTCTTCTCTGTTTACCAAATCATTTTCCATAACCCTCTCACTTTGCACACCACCTTGACCAAAACACCCTATATCTGCCACTCTATCATCAAACACATTCAACAAGCCTTCAAAATACTCACTCCATCTCCTTCTCACATCACTATTACTTGTTATCACCTCCCCATTAGCTCCCTTCACTGAAGTTCCCATTTGCTCCCTTGTCTTACGCACTTTATTTACCTCCTTCCAAAAAATCTTTTTATTTTCCCTAAAATTTAATGATACTCTCTCACCCCAACTCTCATTTGCCCTCTTTTTCACCTATTGCACCTTTCTCTTGACCTCCTGCCTCTTTCTTTTATACATCTCCAATTCATTTGCATTTTTTCCCTGCAAAAATCGTCCAAATACCTCTCTCTTCTCTTTCACTAATAATCTTACTTCTTCATCCCACCACTCACTACCCTTTCTAATCAACCAACCTCCCACGCTTCTCATGCCACAATCATCTTTTGCGCAAGCCATCACTGCTTTCCTAAAATCATCCCATTCCTCCCCAACTCCCTTTACCTCCTTTGTTCTCACCTTTTTCCATTCTGTACTCAGTCTCTCCTGGTACTTCCTCATGCAAGTCTCCTTCCCAAGCTCACTTACTCTCACTACTCTCTACACCCCAACATTCTCTCTTCTTTTCTGAAATCCCCTACAAATCTTTACCTTCGCCTCCATCAGATAATGATCAGACATCCCTCTAGTTGCACCTCTCAGCACATTAACATCCAAAAGTCTCTCTTTCGAGCGCCTATCAATTAACACAATCCAATAACGCTCTCTGGCCATCTCTCCTACTTACATACGTATACTTATGTATATCTCGCTTTTTAAACCAGGTATTTCCAATCACCAATCCTTTTTCAGCACATAAATCTACAAGCTCTTCACCATTTCCATTTACAACACTGAACACCCCATGTATACCAATTATTCCTTCAACTGCCACATCACTCACCTTTGCATTTAAATCACCCATCACTATAACCCCGTCTTGTGCGTCAAAACCACTAACACACTCATTCAGCTGCTCCCAAAACACTTGCCTCTCATGATCTTTCTTCTCATGCCCAGGTGCATATGCACCAATAATCACCCATCTCTCTCCATCAACTTTCAGTTTTACCCATATCAATCTAGAATTTACTTTCTTACACTCTATCACATACTCCCACAACTCCTGTTTCAGGAGTAGTGCTCCTCCTTCCCTTGATCTTGTCCTCTCACTAACCCCTGACTTTACTCCCCAGACATTCCCAAACCACTCTTCCCCTTTACCCTTGAGCTTCGTTTCACTCAGAGCCAAAACATCCAGGTTCCTTTCCTCAAACATACTACCTATCTCTCCTTTTTTCTCATCTTGGTTACATCCAGACACATTTAGACACCCCCAATCTGAGCCTTCGAGGAGGATTAGCTCTCCTCGCGTGACTCCTTCTTCTGTTTCCCCTTTTAGAAAGTTAAAATACAAGGAGGGGAGGGTTCTCTGACAGAAGTATATGTGACTTGATGTGAAAGACAGATAGTAGAATGACCCATGGCCAATATCTTTGTTATTCATAAGCTTAATATAATCCCGTTTCTACCCGACTGGAAAAAGAATGAAAAAAACTTTACATCTGTAAAATTACCTTGCATGGAATGTAATAGGATAAAACGAAAAAGAAAATCTTGCTAATCTTTCCAACCCTCCGCTGCTGCACTAAGTATATTCCTTGGTTCAGGATTGCCAAAATGGAATCAAGGGGGCTGGAGTGGATGGTATTGCATATGATCAGTGAATTAAGATTTTGTGTTTGTATGGATCATGGTGAGATACCTGAGGATTGGCAGAGTATAATGCAACTGCAAAAAGACAAGGAGGATAATGTTGAATGTTTGAATTACAGGCATATAGGTTGAGTTAGTGTATCTGTAAGCTGTATGGAAAAGTGGTGATTGAGAGGCTGGTGGTATGTACAAAGCGTCAGATATGGATATGGATGGAACAATGTGGTTTTGGGAGTGGCAGAGGACGTGTGGATCAGGCGTTTGCTTTGAAGAATATGTGTGAGACATACTTAGAAAAGGAGAAAGATATGTATGCGGCATTTGTGGATCTGGAGAAAGTATCCGATAAGGTTGATAGAGATGTTTTGTGGAAGGCGTTGCGAATATATGGTGTGGGAAGAAAGCTATTAGAAACGTTGCTCGCCTTTACACCTCACGCAAATGAGTACTCGTTCACGAAATATTTTTATTCTCCATCCTTTCCATCTCCACTTCGATCGACCTCATATCCTTTTCCAATCCTGTTCTAATCTTTGTCAACCTCTCCTCATTCTTTCCTTCCATACGTCGTTCTACGTCTGCTACTAAATCTTTTGCAGCTTAATTATGCTTTTATCATTCTTGCTTTGGCTATTGTCACATCATGGACAGAACGTACCGGGTTCGCTGAACTCTCCCCTTCTCCTAAACCCCATTTGCCTTAATTCAGCTGGAAAATATTGCGGCGGTGTTATCGCACAGTGAGGATACAGAAGAGTGCTGACTTGACACCTTCAGCTTATGAGTCCAGGGAGTTATTATCTGAAATCATCTCTAACAACTTTTGCAACTCAACGTCTCCTCATCATTCCCGACATGATCGATCTGTGATTAATTTTCCTACCACAAACGCCGAGTTCGGCATCTTATGTTCGCGAAATTCAAATTTGGGTGATTCTAAACACCCTCAACTCTTCTTACTCAACAATGATTTTTCATATTTACCTTATGCAAGTTCCCTTGCGATTGTCTACTTCTTTCATGAAAAAGTATCAGCTTTTAGAACATTATAAAAATAGCCATTGGAACGAAGTGGGGTTCCTGTTTGTCCTAGTTTATTACATAGGTAAACAACAAGAGATAAGAGGAAAAAAGTTACCCTCTGTCCTTAAACAGGTCATTCAAGATATTGAAGTGTGAGCATAATCATTTTTTTTTTTTTCTGGAATAAATTTATTCGTATGGATATGATAGATAAATATGGTAACACCGTGGGAAAAATTATCTAGTTTACCCAAGTAACAGGCTCTCTTTGTGATCATTTTTATATCTTAAAGAAAACGAAAAATATTGACGTATAACTTTCTCAATTACGTCAAAAGCGCTTAGACATTCGTATTTTACTGAAAAGTGATTTCCTCTGCTTCTTTTGATTCTTCAATTATGTTGCTTTTAATTTAAATATTACTACTGTGGAGCTGGCATGTAAGATGTTAAGCGGAAAGACACTGGGAATATCCGGTGTAGATGGAGAGTGAAGACATTTGGGATGCAGTAGAGAATAATTGTAGAGTCTTAGCTTGTACTGTACTTTGATGAAATACAAGGGAATCATATTCTATTACGTACATGGCTTCTGTTACATGTTATGTTAGAAGGTTCTGGTAATGTTTCGATATCATCATGTTTTCAGTAACATGAGTAAGATTTATGTTATGTTGCTGTTGCATATCTATAATCCCTTCATGAATCATCAAAGCACACGACAGGCTAGGGCTTTAACAATAATTCACTAACTCGTCCCAGACTAGCCCCCTCTCTAGGTCCAGTTCCCTGGACTGGAACAGTGTATTACAGAAGTGATATTTTGCCCGCTGACACGAACATGTGTCTCATCATTATCTTGTGGAGGCGAAGGTGAAGATTTGTAGAAGCTTTCAGAAAACAAGAGAGAATGTTGGAGTGAAGAGAGTGGAGAGAGTAAGTGAGCTTTGGAAGGAGACTTGTGTGAGGAAGTACCAGGAGAGACTGAGAACAAAGGACGTAAGGAAAGTTAGGGAGGAATGGAATGTATTTAGGGAAGCAGTGATGGCTTGCGCAAAAGATGTTTGTGGCATGAGGGAGGTAGGAGCTGGGCAGATTAGAAAGAGCACTGAATGGTGGAATGAAGAAATAAGATTGTTAGTGAAAGAGAAGAGAGAGGCGTTTGGGCGATTTTTTCAGGGAAGTAGTTCGAGTGACTGGGAGATGTATAAAAGAAAGTGGCAGGAGGTCAAGAGAAAGTTGCAAGAGGTGAAAAAGAGGGCAAATGAGAGCTGGGGTGACAGAGTATCATTGAATTTTAGGGAAAATAAAAAGATGTTTTGCAAGAAGGTAAATAAGGGCGTAGCACAAGAAAACAAATGGGAACATCGGTGAAGGGGCTAATGGGGATGTAATAACAAGGATTGGTGGAGTGAAAAGGAGATGGAGTGAGTATTTGAAGGTTTCTGATTGTGTTTGATGATAGCGTGGTGGATGTAGGCTGCGGGTTTGCATGATATTGCATTATAATTTACTAAAAAAAAGTGGATGACTGTATTGTTGAGTGGTTGGTAAGGATATTCAATGTATGTATGGTTCATAGTGAAGTGCCTGAAGAATGGCGGAATGCATGAATAGTGACATTCCACAAAGGCAAAGGGGATAAAGGTGACTGTTCAAATTAGAGAGGTATAAGTTTGTTGAGTATTCATAGGAAATTATATTGGAGGGTATTGATTGAAAGGGTAATGGCATGTACAGAGCATCAGATTGGGGAAGAGCAGTGTGGTTTCAGAAATGGTAGAGGGTGTGTGGATCAGGTGTTTACTCTGAAGAATGTATTTGAGAAATACTTAGCAAAACAAATGAATTTTTATGTGGAATTTATGGATCTGGAGAAGGCATAAGATAGAGTTGATAAAGATGCTTTGTGGAAGGTATTAAGAGTATATGGTGTGGGAGGTAAGTTAATAGAGGCAATGAAAAGTTTTTATTAAGGAAGTAAGGCATGTGTACGAGTAGAGAAAGAGGAAAGTGATTGGTTCTCAGTGAACGTCGGTTTATAGCAGGTGTGCTTGATGTCTCCATGGTTGTTCACTATTTTTATGGATGTGACTATTAGGGAGGCGAATGCAAGAGTTTTGGAGAGAGGGGCAAGAATGCAGTCTGTTGTGAATGAGAGAGTTTGGGAAATGAATCATTTGTTGCTCGCTGTTGATGCAGCGCTGGTGGCTGATTCGGGTGAAAAACTGTAGAAGTTGGTGACTGAATTTGATAAAGTGTATGAAAGAAGAAACCTGAGAATAAATGTGAATAGGAGCAAGGTTATTAGGTACAGTAGATTTGAGGGACAAGTTGAATGTGATGTAAATTTGAATGAAGAAAGACTGGAGGAAGTGAAGCGTGTTAGATGCCTGGGAGTGGATTTGGCAACAGATGGAACCATGGAAGCGGAAGTGAGTCACAGGGTGGGGGAGGGGGGGTGAAGGATTCTGGAGGCGTTGAAGAATGTGTGGAAGGCGAGAACATTATCTCGAAGAGCAAAAATGGGTATGTTTAAAGGAATAGTTTTTCCAACAAAGTTATATGGTTGCGAAGCATGGGCTATAGGTAGGGTTGTGCGGAGGAGGGTGGATGTGTTGAAAAAGAAATGTTTGAGGACAATATGTGGTGTGAGCTGGATTGTTCGAGTAAGTAATGAATGGGTAAGAGAGATGTGTGGTAATATAAAGAATTTGGTTGAGATAACAGAAGAGGGTGTATCAAATGGTTTGCTTACGTGGAGAGAATGAGTGAGGAAAGATTGAAAAACAGGATATGTGTGTCAGAGGTGTAGGGAACGCGAAATGGGAGACCAAATTGAGGTGGAAGGATGGAGTGAAAGACATTTTGAACGATCGGAGCCTGAACATACAGGAAGATGAAAGGCGTGCAAGGAATACAGTGAATTGGAACGATGTGGTATACCGGGGTTGACGTTCTTACAATAGATTGAACCAGGGCATGTGAAGCGTCTGGGGTAAACCATGGAAAGTTTTGAGGAAAGCCAACTGTGGTTTCGGTGCATTGCAAATGACAGCTAGAGACTGAGTGATAACCAATGCGGCCTTTGTGGTCTTTTCCTATCACTACGTAATCCTATAACGCTCTTTGGCCATCTTTCTTACTTACATACAGATACTTATGTATATCTTTTTTTAAACCAGGTATTCCCACTATGAGCCTTCGAGGAGGATGAGCACTCCCCGCGTGACTCCTTCTTCTGTTTCCCATTTTAGAAAGATAATACAAGGAGGGGAGGATTTCTGGCCCCCCGCTCCCGTCCCCTCTAGTCGCTTTCTACGACACGCGAGGAATACGTGGGAAGTATTCTTTCACCCCTATCCCCAGGGATAGTATACATATATATATACATATACACATACACACACATACACATACATACGCACATATACACACACACACACATACATATATATACATATGAAAAATGTAAGAAACAATTTAGAAAACTGAAACTTCTAGCTTGAAATGAATGAAAAAAATGAATGTCACATAATGGTTCAACCTCTGGCTATGGAAAAAAGGAAATGTATAATTTATTTACACAAACGTCAATAGCAGTTCTCATCAATTTAACCACTGTATATATATATATATATTTATATATATATATATATATATATATATATATATATATATATATATATATATATATATATATATATATTATTATTATTATCATTATACTTTGTCGCTGTCTCCCGCGTTTGCGAGGTAGCGCAAGGAAACAGACGAAAGAAATGGCCCAACCCCCCCCATACACATGTATATACATACGTCCACACACGCAAATATACATACCTACACAGCTTTCCATGGTTTACCCCAGACGCTTCACATGCCCTGCTTCAATCCACTGACAGCACGTCAACCCCGGTATACCACATCGCTCCAATTCACTCTATTCCTTGCCCTCCTTTCACCCTCCTGCATGCTCAGGCCCCGATCACACAAAATCTTTTTCACTCCATCTTTCCACCTCCAATTTGGTCTCCCTCTTCTCCTTGTTCCCTCCACCTCCGACACATATATCCTCTTGGTCAATCTTTCCTCACTCATCCTCTCCATGTGCCCAAACCACTTCAAAACACCCTCTTCTGCTCTCTCAACCACGCTCTTTTTATTTCCACACATCTCTCTTACCCTTACGTTACTCACTCGATCAAACCACCTCACACCACACATTGTCCTCAAACATCTCATTTCCAGCACATCCATCCTCCTGCGCACAACTTTATCCATAGCCCACGCCTCGCAACCATACAACATTGTTGGAACCACTATTCCTTCAAACATACCCATTTTTGCTTTCCGAGATAATGTTCTCGACTTCCACACATTCTTCAAGGCCCCCAGGATTTTCGCCCCCTCCCCCACCCTATGATCCACTTCCGCTTCCATGGTTCCATCCGCTGCCAGATCCACTCCCAGATATCTAAAACACTTCACTTCCTCCGGTTTTTCTCCATTCAAACTCACCTCCCAATTGACTTGACCCTCAACCCTACTGTACATAATAACCTTGCTCTTATTCACATTTACTCTTAACTTTCTTCTTCCACACACTTTTCCAAACTCAGTCACCAGCTTCTGCAGTTTCTCACATGAATCAGCCACCAGCGCTGTATCATCAGCGAACAACAACTGACTCACTTCCCAAGCTCTCTCATCACCAACAGACTTCATAATTGCCCCTCTTTCCAAAACTCTTGCATTTACCTCCCTAACAACCCCATCCATAAACAAATTAAACAACCATGGAGACATCACACACCCCTGCCGCAAACCTACATTCACTGAGAACCAATCACTTTCCTCTCTTCCTACACGTACACATGCCTTACATCCTCCATAAAAACTTTTCACTGCTTCTAACAACTTTCCTCCCACACCATATATTCTTAATACCTTCCACAGAGCATCTCTATCAACTCTATCATATGCCTTCTACAGATCCATAAATGCTACATACAAATCCATTTGCTTTTCTAAGTATTTCTCACATACATTCTTCAAAGCAAACACCTGATCCACACATCCTCTACCCCTTCTGAAACCACACTGCTCTTCCCCAATCTGATGCTCTGTACATGCCTTCACCCTCTCAATCAATACCCTCCCATATAATTTACCATGAATACTCAACAAACTTATACCTCTGTAATTTGAGCACTCACTCTTATCCCCTTTGCTTTTGTACAATGGCACTATGCACGCATTCCGCCAATCCTCAGGCACCTCACCATGAGTCATACATACATTAAATAACCTTACCAACCAGTCAACAATACAGTCACCCCCTTTTTTAATAAATTCCACAGCAATACCATCCAAACCTGCTGCCTTGCCGGCTTTCATCTTCCGCAAAGCTTTCACTACCTCTTCTCTGTTTACCAAATCATTTTCCCTAACCCTCTCACTTTGCACACCACCTCGACCAAAACACCCTATATCTGCCACTCTATCATCAAACACATTCAACAAACCTTCAAAATACTCACTCCATCTCCTTCTCACATCACCACTACTTGTTATCACCTCCCCACTTGCGCCCTTCACCGAAGTTCCCATTTGCTCCCTTGTCTTACGCACTTTATTTACATCCTTCCAGAACATCTTTTTATTCTCCCTAAAATTTAATGATACTCTCCCACCCCAACTCTCATTTGCCCTTTTTTCACATCTTGCACCTTTCTCTTGACCTCCTGTCTCTTTCTTTTATACATCTCCCACTCAATTGCATTTTTTCCCTGCAAAAATCGTCCAAATGCCTCTCTCTTCTCTTTCACTAATACTCTTACTTCTTCATCCCACCACTCACTACCCTTTCTAATCAACCCACCTCCCACTCTTCTCATGCCACAAGCATGTTTTGCGCAATCCATCACTGATTCCCTAAATACATCCCATTCCTCCCCCACTCCCCTTACTTCCATTGTTTTCACCTTTTTCCATTCTGTACTCAGTCTCTCCTGGTACTTCTTCACACAGGTCTCCTTCTCAAGCTCACTTACTCTCACCACCCTCTTCACCCCAACATTCACTCTTCTTTTCTGAAAACCCATACAAATCTTCACCTTAGCCTCCACAAGATAATGATCAGACATCCCTCCAGTTGCACCTCTCAGCACATTAACATCCAAAAGTCTCTCTTTCGCACGCCTGTCAATTAACACGTAATCCAATAACGCTCTCTGGCCATCTCTCCTACTTACATAAGTATACTTATGTATATCTCGCTTTTTAAACCAGGTATTCCCAATCATCAGTCCTTTTTCAGCACATAAATCTACAAGCTCTTCACCATTTCCATTTACAACACTGAACACCCCATGTATACCAATTATTCCCTCAACTGCCACATTACTCACCTTTGCATTCAAATCACCCATCACTATGACCCGGTCTCGTGCATCAAAACCAATAACACACTCATTCAGCTGCTCCCAAAACACTTGCCTCTCTTGATCTTTCTTCTCATGCCCAGGTGCATATGCACCAATAATCACCCACCTCTCTCCATCAACTTTCAGTTTTACCCATATTAATCGAGAATTTACTTTCTTACACTCTATCACATACTCCCACAACTCCTGTTTCAGGAGTATTGCTACTCCTTCCCTTGCTCTTGTCCTCTCACTAACCCCTGACTTTACTCCCCAGACATTCCCAAACCACTCTTCCCCTTTGCCCTTGAGCTTCGTTTCACTCAGAGCCAAAACATCCAGGTTCCTTTCCTCAAACATACTACCTATCTCTCCTTTTTTCACATCTTGGTTACATCCACACACATTTAGGCACCCCACTCTGAGCCTTCGAGGAGGATGAGCACTCCCCGCGTGACTCCTTCTTCTGTTTCCCATTTTAGAAAGTTAATACAAAGAGGGGAGGATTTCTGGCCCCCCGCTCCCGTCCCCTCTAGTCGCTTTCTACGACACGCGAGGAATACGTGGGAAGTATTCTTTCACCCCTATCCCCAGGGATAATATACATATATGTATACATATACACATACACACACATACACATACATACGCACATATACACACACACACACATACATAGATATACATATGAGAAATGTAAGAAACAATTTAGAAAACTGAAACTTCTAGCTTGAAATGAATGAAAAAAAGAATGTCACATAATGGTTCAACCTCTGGCTATGGAAAAAAGGAAATGTATAATTTATTTACACAAACGTCAATATATATATATATATATATATATATATATATATATATATATATATATATATATATATATATATATATATATATATATAAATATATATATTTCGTTTTTTTTTTTGCTTTGTCGCTGTCTCCCGCGTTTGCGAGGTAGCGCAAGGAAACAGACGAAAGAAATGGCCCAACCCACCCCCATACACATGTATATACATACACGTCCACACACGCAAATATACATACCTACACAGCTTTCTATGGTTTACCCCAGACGCTTCACATGCCCTGATTCAATCCACTGACAGCACGTCAACCCCGGTATACCACATCGATCCAATTCACTCTATTCCTTGCCCTCCTTTCACCCTCCTGCATGTTCAGGCCCTCATCACACAAAATCTTTTTCACTCCATCTTTCCACCTCCAATTTGGTTTCCCTCTTCTCCTCGTTCCCTCCACCTCCGACACATATATCCTCTTGGTCAATCTTTCCTCACTCATTCTCTCCATGTGCCCAAACCATTTCAAAACACCCTCTTCTGCTCTCTCAACCACGCTCTTTTTATTTCCACACATCTATCTTACCCTTACGTTACTTACTCGATCAAACCACCTCACACCACACATTGTCCTCAAACATCTCATTTCCAGCACATCCATCCTCCTGCGCACAACTCTATCCATAGCCCACGCCTCGCAACCATACAACATTGTTGGAACCACTATTCCTTCAAACATACCCATTTTTGCTTTCCGAGATAATGTTCTCGACTTCCACACATTCTTCAAGGCTCCCAGAATTTTCGCCCCCTCCCCCACCCTATGATCCACTTCCGCTTCCATGGTTCCATCCGCTGCCAGATCCACTCCCAGATATCTAAAACACTTCACTTCCTCCAGTTTTTCTCCATTCAAACTCACCTCCCAATTGACTTGACCCTCATCCCTACTGTACCTGATAACCTTGCTCTTATTCACATTTACTCTTAACTTTCTTCTTTCACACACTTTACCAAACTCAGTCACCAGCTTCTGCAGTTTCTCACATGAATCAGCCACCAGCGCTGTATCATCAGCGAACAACAACTGACTCACTTCCCAAGCTCTCTCATCCCCAACAGACTTCATACTTGCCCCTCTTTCCAAAACTCTTGCATTCACCTCCCTAACAACCCCATCCATAAACAAATTAAACAACCATGGAGACATCACACACCCCTGCCGCAAACCTACATTCACTGAGAACCAATCACTTTCCTCTCTTCCTACACGTACACATGCCTTACATCCTCGATAAAAACTTTTCACTGCTTCTAACAACTTGCCTCCCACACCATATATTCTTAATACCTTCCACAGAGCATCTCTATCAACTCTATCATATGCCTTCTCCAGATCCATAAATGCTATATATATATATATATATATATATATATATATATATATATATATATATATATATATATATATATATATATATATATATATATATATATATTAAGAATATATGGTGTGGGAGGCAAGTTGTTAGAAGCAGTGAAAAGTTTTTATCGAGGATGTAAGGCATGTGTACGTGTAGGAAGAGAGGAAAGTGATTGGTTCTCAGTGAATGTAGGTTTGCGGCAGGGGTGTGTGATGTCTCCATGGTTGTTTAATTTGTTTATGGATGGGGTTGTTAGGGAGGTAAATGCAAGAGTCTTGGAAAGAGGGGCAAGTATGAAGTCTGTTGGGGATGAGAGAGCTTGGGAAGTGAGTCAGTTGTTGTTCGCTGATGATACAGCGCTGGTGGCGGATTCATGTGAGAAACTGCAGAAGCTGGTGACGGAGTTTGGTAAATTGTGTGGAAGAAGAAAGTTAAGAGTAAATGTGAATAAGAGCAAGGTTATTAGGTACAGTAGGGTTGAGGGTCAAGTCAATTGGGAGGTGAGTTTGAATGGTGAAAAACTGGAGGAAGTGAAGTGTTTTAGATATCTGGGAGTGGATCTGTCAGCGGATGGAACCATGGAAGCGGAAGTGGATCATAGGGTGGGGGAGGGGGCGAAAATTTTGGGAGCCTTGAAAAATGTGTGGAAGTCGAGAACATTATCCCGGAAAGCAAAAATGGGTATGTTTGAAGGAATAGTAGTTCCAACAATGTTGTATGGTTGCGAGGCGTGGGCTATGGATAGAGTTGTGCGCAGGAGGATAGATGTGCTGGAAATGAGATGTTTGAGGACAATGTGTGGTGTGAGGTGGTTTGATCGAGTAAGTAACGTAAGGGTAAGAGAGATGTGTGGAAATAAAAAGAGCGTGGTTGAGAGAGCAGAAGAGGGTGTTTTAAAATGGTTTGGGCACATGGAGAGAATGAGTGAGGAAAGATTGACCAAGAGGATATATGTGTCGGAGGTGGAGGGAACGAGGAGAAGAGGGAGACCAAATTGGAGGTGGAAAGATGGAGTGAAAAAGATTTTGTGTGATCGGGGCCTGAACATGCAGGAGGGTGAAAGGAGGGCAAGGAATAGAGTGAATTGGAGCGATGTGGTATACAGGGGTTGACGTGCTGTCAGTGGATTGAATCAAGGCATGTGAAGCGTCCGGGGTAAACCATGGAAAACTGTGTAGGTATGTATATTTGTGTGTGTGGACGTGTGTATGTACATGTGTATGGGGGGGGTTGGGCCATTTCTTTCGTCTGTTTCCTTGCGCTACCTCGCAAACGCGGGAGACAGCGACAAAGTATAAAAAAAAAAAAAAAAAAAAAAAATATATATATATATATATATATATATATATATATATATATATATATATATATATATATATATATATATATATATATATATATATATATATATATATATATATATATATATATATATATATATATATATATATATATACATATATATATATATATATGTATATATATATATGTATATATATATATATATATATATATATATATATATATATATATATATATATATATATATATATATATATATATATACGAACAAAGTGCATATGAACGCGCACCTTTCTAGAACATACAAACCTCCAACAGCCAGGATCGAACCCGGGATCCCTATGCAACATGCGGGAGCACTACCACTAGGCTATGATCGCCTCTACTGGGCGAAAGGATCATAATTTTGCGTGTCATCAATTATATACCTATGAGTCCACGGGAAAAATGAAACACAATAAGGTCCCAAGTGCACTTTCGTGTAATAATCACATCACCAGGGGAGACATAAGAGATAAATATAACAGTCAATTAAAATACAATGAAGAGAGTAGCTAGGAGGGCATTTGGTAAATATGTGATTGTCAAAGACAGACAATGAGCGTAACATAAACTTATTATGTGGACAAGAAAGTGAATTGTTAACAAAATATATCAAAAATAAAATTATCGAATTTGTATAGACTATCAATAATATTATGACTATATATCTTTGTGTATTCAGTATAAGAAGATTCCATGATATTTCTCATGGTACTGGAGTTAGAGTTAATAACTGAGATGGCATTACTATAGTCAATACAATGATCATAGTTTTTAACGTGATTAAACAAGGTATTTGATTCTTGTCCCATTCATATACTACATTTATGTTGCTTAAGTCTAACAAAGATTCTTGCTACTATGCCCAACATAAAACTTATCACAATTTCTTCATGGTACTTTATAGATGCACCGAGGAGAATTTTCTGGGGAGTTCCTGATAAATTTATTCTTTATAGTATTATTGTTGCTGAAGGCAACATCTACTTAGACCCAAGAGAATATATCTTCTCAAACTCATCATCAATATACTTTGGACTGCAAATACGTAATGCCCAAAGGAACATAGATTGAAATGATGATAATCTAATTCTGTCATGTTGAGGTGAGAAATAATGGATATATGAGCATACATTGTTAGGTTTTCTCTATATGCTAAGCATAAACTTGTTTCCTTGCGTATGGATTATGCAATCTGGATTGCAACGCACGACCATTTTCATTTTCTCCAGAAAATTTGATGGAACGTATTAAATTGTTAAGTAAGGGGAGAATTGTTTGTAAATTTTCATTTGCTGGCCAAACACAAAGAACTTCATCTACATAACTAAACCAAATTGCATTGTAAGGTAAGATATCCTTTAGTAATTTTGTTTCAAAGTATTCCATATAAATATTACTTAGTACAGGTGAAAGAGGGTTACCCATTGTCATACAATCTTATCAGTTCAAATGAAATACCAGTTTACAACAAGTAAATGAATATCATCCAAAACATCAAAAAAAGAATATTCTAAAAGGTCATCAACTAGAACTTTTGTGAAAAGTGAGGAAACATCAAAGATAACAAGTTTGAAATCAAAATTAACATTGATATTGCTAAGCTTGTTAACTAAATCTACATTGTTTATGATATCAGAATTTGATATATTACCCACTAAATGGCTTGATAAAGAAGCTAACCATTTTGACACTTTATATGTGATGGAGCCTACTGAACTCACTATATGTCTTGCTGGATAATTTTGTTTATGTGTTTTGATAAGTCCATACATAAATGGCAATGAAGGGGGAAAAGATGACAAACTTTTGATACCAACAGCTTCCGTTCTTTATTGAAATGGGAATGAACTGCATCTAGGGGATTCTTACCGAGTTTACGATATGTTGTGTCATCATTTAAAACATCATTCATTTTTGATAGATAATTCCTTTTGTCCATAATCACAAGTGTTAGCCTTATCTGCTTTAGTAATATGTATATCATTGTCATTTTTAAAGTGTTAATAGCTCTTATAAATCTTTTAGGACAATTACGTTCGACTAGTTTTGACAAACTGGCATACACTAAACCCTTACAGATATTTAATTCATCTTTAGATAAATTACTCTATTCCTCTAAATTGCAAAAAGACTGTGACATCAACACAGCTGGTTTCCCTGTTAGAGCACACAAAACTTAATCCATAGCCTAAAGCACGCAAGGAATCCTTATCTAGCAGTTTATTGGATGGGTTTATGACAAAAGAAGGGTTTGTCTTCTTAGTCCAGTCGCTGCTTTAGATAAGATGATCCAACTTACTATTCACTTGAATTTGTAGCCTATTACGTTCACTTTTTAATCTATTATGGGAACAGTCCAACATTTGGTTCTTCCATTATGTCGATATAGCCATTTGAAAGGCACGTTTCTTCTCTCTTGTAATACGAAAATCCTCCTCCATTTCAATCTTCTTTAATTCAATAAGTTTCTTTAAAATGATGTTTCCGAATTCGTCAAATGGTCGACTAGACAGCTGCAACAGTCGCTGGGGTAGGACAGATCTTAGCATCACTTGTTTATCTTGTCTTCTTGTACCCACTACACCCGCTGGGATTCGATTCCTCTCTTCTAGCCCAGTGAGGTGGGTGATGTCCCCTGCTGTAAACCTGTAAGCCTGTAAACCTGTAAGCCTGTAAACCTGTAAACCTGTAAGCCTGTAAGCCCTGCTGTGCTATAAAGCCGTTACTGCTATAAGCCCGTTACCCGAGTGTTGTGCTATAAGTGTTTACTGTGTTACATCAGATTTAGCTAAGTGTTTTACTGTGTTACATCAGATTTAGCTAAGTGTTCACTGTGTTACATCAGGTTTAGATAAGTGTAACGATGAAGTTCATTGTGTCACGTCAAGCGTAACTAAGTGTCACAAGAAAGAGATCTCCTGGCTTGAAATCTTATCTGGAATATTGACTTATGTTAAGTGTTAACGTAATGATTCATGCTTGATTTATGTGCCTATCTTTGTACACTTGAATTCTTTCATTATAAGTAGATTTAATGTAATGTTGGTCTTTAATTCGATCCCATAACTTTATTATTGTGTTATCCTGAATTGTGCAACTTGACAAATCTAACGTCCTTGCAAGACGATGACCAATATAGTATTTGTAACATATGTTACTGGCGACCTTGTTCGAATAAGTATTGAGTTCGTAACATATGAATTGGCGACCCTGCCAGGATATTTCTTGCCTTAACGGAATCTCTTTCCTTTTCGTTAATCATGTCGTTGACCAGCAACGCTGACGTTGACCAGTTCTGTGGATCTGAGCCCTCTCACGAGGACATCAAATCTTTAACAAAGCATGAGTTGAAGCTTATTGCAAATAGGTTAAAACTGAATTATGACCGGAAAGCTAGTAAAGTACAGTTGGAGACCTTAGTCATAAATCATTTTGCTAGTGAACAGATAGTAGATGCTGCGCCTGATGTTGAAATTAGTGTCGACAATACCGCTCCATCAGTGACGTCGGCCGAAGCCTAGATCCTCCCAATATCCCTAGTGATGTTAATGTTGATCCCGAGTACTGGCGAATTCAACTAGAGATAGCTAAGATCAATGCACAAGTGCAGATACAGAAGGAGCAGACTGAACAAGCTAGGTTAGCTCTCGAACGTGAAAAACTTAGATTTAACGCTTCACCATCAGGACCAGTGTCGTCTCGGTTGGGAGACTTACATCTCGTACCTAAGTTCGATGAAGATAATGTGGCTTCCTTTTTCCTTAAATTTGAACAGACTGCCCGTGATTGCTCTTGGCCGAAGTCAGCCTGGGTGACAGTTTTGCGGCCCCTTCTTTTTGGCAAAGCTGAATCCACATACACCGCGTTGAACGATGACCAGTGTGGTGATTATGAGGTCGTTAAGCAGGCAGTGATAAATTCTTATCATTTAAGTCCGGAAGCACACCGACTCAGATTTCGAGCTAAGCATAAGCGCCCTGATCAAACCTACCTAGATCACTTTTGTGAGAAGCACAAGTTAGGCGCGCAGTGGGTTCGCTCCGCAGGAGCTCATATCGATGCTGAATCGGTCCTGAAACTATTTGTGGTCGAGGAATGTAAGGACGGTCTACCCCGTGATGTACGGCAGTACGTAATAACTAAATCAGCGAAGGATTTTGAGGAGGCTGGGAAACTAGCAGATGAGTACAAGTTAGATGTCAAACTTGACGCGGGCAGGCATTCAAAGGGCTACGACGGCAGAGGGAGGACCAATGGTCATGTAATCCCACCTGAATTTGCTACCTTGCCGGTAACTCATAAAAGTCAGGGGAAATACTCCAACAGAGTTAAGAGCTGTTTTTATTGTGGCAAGGCTGGGCACCAGGCGAGGGATTGCTGGGCTCGAGTGAAGGAATCCAGAGATTCTACCAAGAGTAGATCGGTGAATCTCGTCTCAACTTTAGGTCCACTTAGTAAAGTAGGTGAGGCTGTCCCTGCTCTTAGGAAAAAGAGGGGTTGCGAGAGTGTTAATTTGTCTGTAGTTAAGAATCCGTTCTGTGGGAACTACAATGCGTTCCTGTCTGAGGGCTATGTTAGTAGATGTGGTGTACGACGAAAAGTGACCGTATTACGGGATTCTGGTGCGCTACAGTCCCTAATGGTGGATGGCTTGGTGCCGCGAGGAGAGTTTGGAGACCGAGTCTTGCTAGATGGACTGTCGGGTCCCAAGGAAGGTCCACTAGTCGACGTGAGGGTAGAAACAGATCTCTTCACGGACCATGCTCTCATAGGGGTTGTAGATAGGTTACCTCTCTCAGGTGTGGACTTTGTGTTAGGCATTAATGACCTAGCGGGTGGGAAGATGAACCCAATGCCGGTGTTGCCTACGGGCCCGGTGGAGTCCACGGAGGCAGTGCAGCTTGATGAAGAAGTACCAGAGTTAGTCCCCAACTACGATGATGCCAGGTCTATGACAGCTGGCACGGCAGGCCGTGTGCCTGCGGACATAGCCGTTGAAACGCAGGAAGTTAAGACTCTCCCCCCGACTGAGACCAGCGAGAGGAAGCTGTGTGATACCCTCTCCCCTGGTGTAGCCTCCGTTGAGACAGTGGACTTAAAGACTCTTCATGAGAGTGTGGCCAGCGAGAAGAGGCTGTGTGATACCCTCTCCCCTGGTGTAGACGCCGTTAAGACGGAGGAAGTGAAGTCTCTCCCTACGAGTGAGTCTAGTGAGAGGGAGCTCTGTGATACCCTCTCCCCTGGTGTAGACTCCGTTGAGACTGAGGATTTGTCTCATGCCCATTCAAGAAAGAAGACGTCTTCTGAGGATGAAATTAGTGAGGAGAAGCTGTGTGATACCTCCTGTGCTAGTTTCGAGTCCGTACGAGAGTCAGTGGGTGAGACTGAGGATTTGTCTCCAGCCCATTCAAGAGATTCTCAGGAACGGAGGACAATATGGCCTGACAAACGATCTCGTTCAAGAAGGTTTGAGGCGGGCGACGAGGTGTTGCTTCTACTACCGCAGCCAGGTCAACCCTTGGCTGCCCGGTTTCAGGGTCCCTACACCATTACCCGGAGTGTAGGAGACTCAAATTACCTTGTCTCTACCCCCGATAGGCGTAGAGGTCGGAGATTATGCCACGTCAACATGCTTAAGCCATATTTCAGGCGTGATCCTCCCCCCTTGGAACCGAAGGTGCCAGTCTGCATCATCCAACGTCCAGTGGTAGCCGTGTGTGACGAAGTCGACGACGTAGCTGCGAGTGCCTCGGAAGCCTGGGAACCGGACGGAGGCGCGAACGGGAAGTGGGAGACCAAACTTTCGCATCTATCGGAAGATCAACGTATGCAAATGTCCGCCTTGTTGTCAAAACACCCGGAGGTTTTCCAAAACACACCTGGACAGACCTCGCTCGCAACCCATGATGTGGAAGTGGAAGCAGCCCGACCGGTTAAATTAGCTCCGTACCGGGTGAGCCCACAACGAGAGGCCATCCTTCGCACTGAGGTGAACTATATGCTTGAGCACGACCTGATTGAGCCATGTCAGTCAGAGTGGAGTTCCCCTGTTACTCTCGTATCCAAGTCCGATGGGACCCATCGGTTCTGTATTGACTACCGCCGGGTTAATGAGGTAACAAGAACTGACAGTTACCCGCTGCCGCGAGTGGAAGACCGCATAGATCGCGTCGGCAATGCTCGCTTCCTGTCAAAACTAGACCTCAGGAAAGGGTACTGGCAGATTAGATTGACGGAGAGAGCACAAGATATTAGCACCTTTGTGGTGCTAGGACAAACTTATAAGTGTAAAGTAATGCCTTTTGGCATGAAGAATGCCCCTGCTACATTTCAACGACTTATGGACATCCTCATCAGAGACCTGCCTGGTTGTGTCGTCTACCTGGATGATATTGTGATATACAGTCAGAGTTGGGACGAACATCTACAGAGACTTGACAGCGTTCTGACGGCCTTGAATAAAGCTAACCATGTTCTCAATTGGAACAAATGCGAGTTTGTGAAGGCCAAGGTGCAATATTTGGGTTATGTGATCGGTCAAGGTGAGCTCGCCCCACCGACTGCAAAGGTCCAGTCTTTATCCCAGATGAGTGCCCCCCGATCTCGAAGAGAACTGAGACGTTTTATGGGTATGGTTGGGTACTATAGGATGTTCATTGTAAATTTTGCAACAGTCGCAACCCCTCTGACAGATTTATTGAAGAAAGATGTTAAATATGTTTGGAATGAGCAGTGTGGCATAGCCTTTCATCATTTAAAAACCATACTTTGTAATAGTCCTATTTTGCAGGCCCCTGATTTTGATCAACCTTTCAAGTTAGCTGTTGACGCCAGCAATGTGGGAGCCGGTGCTGTCATCTTGCAGGAGGACGAGAACCATGTTGAGCATCCTGTAAGTTATTTTAGTAAGAAATTCAATCAAGCCCAAAGGAATTATTCTACCATTGAGAAGTAACTTTTGTTTTTAATATTAGCATTGCATCATTTTCATGTATACTTGTGTCCTTCAGGCAATGTCATCAAGGTGTATACTGATCACCACCCACTGAAATATGTTAATAAGTTCCGAGATAAGAATCAAAGGTTAACTAGGTGGGCCTTGTTCCTTCAAGAGTATAATTTAGATATTCACCATATTGCTGGCGATCATAATGTGTTAGCTGAGTGTTTATCCCGCTCTTAACGTGAGAAAATTCCTCTTCTAGGAATTATCTCCTTTAAAGGAGGGGGGTGTTAGGATGACGTGTGTGTGTTCGTATCTATTTCTTATCAGGGCGAGGAGTGATGCTTGAGGCTGGCTCGGAGTTTCTGTCCACCCAGCATTTTACGAGAGTGTGACTGCGCCGAGACTCTGGGACCCTCCAACCAATAAGAATTGCTCCTATATTTCTATAGCCAATCAAAATGTAAGGTTTATAGCATCAAGGGTGAACGCTTGTCTTCTTGTACCCACAACACCCGCTGAGATTCGATTCCTCTCTTCTAGCCCAGCGAGGTGGGTGGTGTCCCCTGCTGTAGCCTGTAAGCCTGTAAGCCCGTAAGCCTGTAAGCCTGTAAGCCTGTTACCCGAGTGCTGTGCTATAAAGCCGTTACTGCTATAAGCCCGTTACCCGAGTGTTGTGCTATAAGTGTTTACTGTGTTACATCAGATTTAGCTAAGTGTTTTACTGTGTTACATCAGATTTAGCTAAGTGTTCACTGTGTTACATCAGGTTTAGATAAGTGTAACGATGAAGTTCATTGTGTCACGTCAAGGGTAACTAAGTGTCACAAGAAAGAGATCTCCTGGTTTAAAATCTTATCTGGAATATTGACTTATGTTAAGTGTTAACGTAATGATTCATGCTTGATTTATGTGCCTATCTTTGTACACTTGAATTCTTTCATTATAAGTAGATTTAATGTAATGTTGGTCTTTAATTCGATCCCATAACTTTATTATTGTGTTATCCTGAGTTGTGCAACTTGACAAATCTAACGTCCTTGCAAGACGATGACCAATATAGTATTCGTAACATATGTTACTGGCGACCTTGTTCGAATAAGTATTGAGTTCGTAACAACATGTATATACATACACGTCCACACACGCAAATATACATACCTATACATCTCAACGTATACGTATATATACAAACACACAGACGTATACATATATACACATGTATATAATTCATACTGTCTGCCTTTAATCATTCCCATCGCCACCTCGCCACACATGAAATAACAAACCCCTCCCCCCTCATGTGTGCGAGGTAGCGCTAGGAAAAGACAACAAAGGCCCCATTTGTTCACACTCAATCTCTAGCTGTCATGTAGTAATGCACCGAAACCACAGCTCTCTTTCCATATCCAGGCCCCACAAAACTTTCCATGGTTTACCCCAGACGCTTCACATGCCCTGGTTCAATCCATTAACAACACGTCGACCCCGGTATACCGCATCGATCCAATTCTCTCTATCCCTTGCACAACTTTCACCCTCCTGCATGTTCAGGCCCCGATCACTCAGAATCTTTTTCACTCCATCTTTCCACCTCCAATTTGGTCTCCTACTTCTCCTCGTTCCCTCCACCTCGGACACATGAATCCTCTTGGTCAATCTTTCCTCACTCATTCTCTCCATATGTCCAAACAATTTCAAAACACCCTCTTCTGTTCTTTCAACCACACTCTTTTTATTACCACACATCTCTCTTACCCTTACATTACTTACTCGATCAAACCACCTCACACCACATATTGTCCTCAGAAATCTCCTTTCTAGAACATCCACCCTCCTGCGCGCAACTCTATCCATAGCCCACGCCTCGCAACCTTACAACATTGTTGGAACCACTATCCCTTCAAACATACCCATTTTTGCTTTCCGAGATAATGTTCTCGACTTTCACACATTCTTCTAGGCTCCCAGAATTTTCGCCCCCTCCCCCACCCTTTGATTCACTTCCGCTTCCATGGTTCCATCCGCTGCCAAGTCCACTCCCAGATATCTAAAAGACTTTACTTCCTCCAGTTTTCTCCATTCAAACTTACCTCCCAATTGACTTGACCCTCAACCCTACTGTACCTAATAACCTTGCTCTTATTCATACTTACTCTCAACTTTCTTCTTTCACACACTTTACCAAGCTCAGTCACCAGCTTCTGCAGTTTCTCACATGAATCAGCCACCAGCGCTGTATCATCAGCGAACAACAACTGTCTCACTTCCCAAGCTCTCTCATCCACAACAGACTGCATACTTGCCCCTCTTTCCAAAACTCTTGCATTCACCTCCCTAGCAACCCCATCCATAAACAAATTAAAAAACCATGGAGACATCACACACCCCTGCCGCAATCCTACATTCACTGAGAACCAATCACTTTCTTGTCTTCCTACACGTACACATGCCTTACATCCTCGATAAAAACTTTTCATTGCTTCTAACAACTTGCCTCCGAAACCATATACTCTTAATGCCTTCCACAGAGCATATCTATCAATTCTATCATATGCTTTCTCCAGATGCATAAATGCTACATACAAATCCATTTGCTTTTCTAAGTATTTCTCACATACAATCTTTAAAGCGAATACCTGATCCACACATTCTCTACCACTTCTAAAACCTCACTGCTCTTCCCCAATCTGATGCACTGTACATGCCTTTACCCTCTCAATCAATACCCTCCCATATAATTTACCAGGAATACTCAACAAACTTATACCTCTGTGATTTGAGCACTCACCTTTATTCCCTTTGCCTTTGTACAATGGCACTATGCAAGCATTCCCCCAATCCTCAGGCACGTCACCATGAATCATACATACATCAAATAACCTTACCAACCAGTCAACCATACAGTAACCCCCTTTTTTGATAAGTTCCACAGCAATACCATCCAAACCTGTTGCCTTGCCGGTTTTCATCTTCCACAAAGCTTTTACTACCTGTTCCCTGTTTACCAAATCCTTCTCCCTATGCACACCACCTCGACCAAAACACCCTATATCTGCCACTCCATCATCAAACACATTCAACCAAAATACTCACTTCATCTCCTCACATCACCACTACTTGTTATTACCTCCCCATTAGCCCCCTTCACTGAAGTTCCCAATTGCTCCCTTGTCTTACGCACTTTATTTACCTCCTTCCAAAACATCTTTTTATTCTCCCTAAAATTTAATGATTTTCTCTCACTCCAAATCTCATTTGCCCTCTTTTCACCTCTTGCACCTTTCTATTGACTTCCGGCCTCTTTCTTTTATACATCTCCCACTCCTTTGCATTATTTCCCTGCAAAATTCGTCCGAATGCCTCTCTCTTCTCTTTCACTAATAATCTTACTTCTTCATCCCACCACTCACTACCCTTTCTAATCAACCCACCTCCCACGCTTCTCATGACACAAGCATCCTTTCCGTAAGCCATCACTGGTTCCCTAAATACATCCCATTCCTTCCCCACTCCCCTTACCTCCTTTGCTCTCACTTTTTTCCATTCTGAACTCAGTCTCTCCTGGTACTTCCTCAAACAAGTCTCCTTCCCAAACTCACTCACTCTCACCACTCTCTTCACCCCAACATTCTCTCTTCTTTTCTGAAAACCTCAAGAAATCTTCACCTTCGCCTCCACAAGACAAGGATCAGACATCCCCCCAGTTGCACCTCTCAGCACATCAACATCCAAAAGTCTCTCTTTCGCGCGCCTATCAATCAACACGTAATCCAATAACGCTCTCTGGCCATCTCTCCCACTTACATACGTATACTTATGTATATCTCTCTTTTTAAACCAGGTATTCCAAATCACCAGTCCTTTTTCTGCACTTAAATCTACAAGCTGGGTTCACTCACTATGAATCACAGGCTCGAGATTTACAACGCTTCCGATACCATCATGATTCACAACGGTTCCGATACCATCATGATTCACATGGGTTCCGATACCATCATGATTCACAACGTTTCCGATACCATCATGATTCACAACGTTTCCGATACCATCATGATTCACAACGGTTGCGATATCATCATGATTCACGACGGTTCCGATACCATCATGATTCACAACGGTTCCGATACCATCATGATTCACAACGGTTGCGATATCATCATGATTCACGACGGTTCCGATACCATCATGATTCACAACGGTTCCGATACCATCATGATTCATAACGGTTCCCATACCATCATGATTCATAACGGTTCCGATACCATCATGATTCACAACGGTTCCGATACCATCATGATTCACAACGGTTGCGATATCATCATGATTCACAACGGTTCCGATACCATCATGATTCATAACGGTTCCGATACCATCATGATTCACTAACGGTTCCGATACCATCATGATTCACAACGGTTCCGATACCATCATGATTCATAACGGTTCCGATACCATCATGATTCACTACGGTTCCGATACCATCATGATTCACAACGGTTCCGATACCATCATGATTCATAACGGTTCCGATACCATCATGATTCACAACGGTTCCGATACCATCATGATTCATAACGGTTCCGATACCATCATGATTCATAACGGTTCCGATACCATCATGATTCATAACGGTTCCGATACCATCATGATTCACAACGGTTCCGATACCATCATGATTCACAACGGTTCCGATACCATCATGATTCATAACGGTTCCGATACCATCATGATTCACAACGGTTCCGATACCATCATGATTCATAACGGTTCCGATACCATCATGATTCATAACGGTTCCGATACCATCATGATTCACAACGGTTCCGATACCATCATGATTCACAACGGTTCCGATACCATCATGATTCACAACGGTTCCGATACCATCATGATTCATAACGGTTCCGATACCATCATGATTCATAACGGTTCCGATACCATCATGATTCACAACGGTTCCGATACCATCATGATTCATAACGGTTCCGATACCATCATGATTCACAACGGTTCCGATACCATCATGATTCATAACGGTTCCGATACCATCATGATTCACAACGGTTCCGATACCATCATGATTCACAACGGTTCCGATACCATCATGATTCATAACGGTTCCCATACCATCATGATTCATAACGGTTCCGATACCATCATGATTCACAACGGTTCCGGTACCATCATGATTCACAACGGTTCCGATACCATCATGATTCACAACGGTTCCGATACCATCATGATTCATAACGGTTCCGATACCATCATGATTCATAACGGTTCCGATACCATCATGATTCACAACGATTGCGATATCATCATGATTCACGACGGTTCCGATACCATCATGATTCATAACGGTTCCGATACCATCATGATTCACAACGGTTCCAATACCATCATGATTCACGACGGTTCCGATACCATCATGATTCATAACGGTTCCGATACCATCATGATTCACAACGGTTCCGATACCATCATGATTCACAACGGTTCCAATACCATCATGATTCACAACGGTTCCGATACCATCATGATTCACAACGGTTCCGATACCATCATGATTCACAACGGTTCCGATACCATCATGATTCACAACGGTTCCGATACCATCATGATTCACTACGGTTCCGATACCATCATGATTCACAACGGTTCCGATACCATCATGATTCACAACGGTTCCGATAACATCATGATTCACGACGGTTCCGATACCATCATGATTCACAACGGTTCCGATACCATCATGATTCATAACGGTTCCCATACCATCATGATTCATAACGGTTCCGATACCATCATGATTCACAACGGTTCCGATACCATCATGATTCACAACGGTTCCGATACCATCATGATTCACAACGGTTCCGATACCATCATGATTCACAACGGTTCCGATACCATCATGATTCATAACGGTTCCGATACCATCATGATTCATAACGGTTCCGATACCATCATGATTCACAACGGTTCCGATACCATCATGATTCACGACGGTTCCGATACCATCATGATTCACAACGGTTCCGATACCATCATGATTCATAACGGTTCCGATACCATCATGATTCATAACGGTTCCGATACCATCATGATTCATAACGGTTCCGATACCATCATGATTCACAACGGTTCCGATACCATCATGATTCATAACGGTTCCGATACCATCATGATTCACAACGGTTCCGATACCATCATGATTCACGACGGTTCCGATACCATCATGATTCATAACGGTTCCGATACCATCATGATTCACGACGGTTCCGATACCATCATGATTCACAACGGTTCCCATACCATCATGATTCATAACGGTTCCGATACCATCATGATTCACAACGGTTCCGATACCATCATGATTCACAACGGTTCCGATACCATCATGATTCACAACGGTTCCGATACCATCATGATTCATAACGGTTCCGATACCATCATGATTCATAACGGTTCCGATACCATCATGATTCACAACGATTGCGATATCATCATGATTCACGACGGTTCCGATACCATCATGATTCATAACGGTTCCGATACCATCATGATTCACAACGGTTCCAATACCATCATGATTCACGACGGTTCCGATACCATCATGATTCATAACGGTTCCGATACCATCATGATTCACAACGGTTCCGATACCATCATGATTCACAACGGTTCCGATACCATCATGATTCACAACGGTTCCGATACCATCATGATTCATAACGGTTCCGATACCATCATGATTCATAACGGTTCCGATACCATCATGATTCACAACGGTTCCCATACCATCATGATTCATAACGGTTCCGATACCATCATGATTCACAACGGTTCCCATACCATCATGATTCATAACGGTTCCGATACCATCATGATTCACAACGGTTCCGATATCATCATGATTCACAACGGTTCCGATACCATCATGATTCACAACGGTTCCGATACCATCATGATTCATAACGGTTCCGATACCATCATGATTCATAACGGTTCCGATACCATCATGATTCACAACGATTGCGATATCATCATGATTCACGACGGTTCCGATACCATCATGATTCACAACGGTTCCGATACCATCATGATTCATAACGGTTCCGATACCATCATGATTCATAACGGTTCCGATACCATCATGATTCATAACGGTTCCGATACCATCATGATTCACAACGGTTCCGATACCATCATGATTCATAACGGTTCCGATACCATCATGATTCACATCCGATACCATCATGATCAAACGTTCCGAAACATGATCATACGTCCGATACCATCATGATTCATAACGTTCCGATACATCATGATTTACAACAACGGTTCCGGATACCATCATGATTCACAACGTTCCGATCATCATGATTCATAACGGTTTCCATACCATCATGATTCCATAACGTTCCGATATCATCATGATTCATAACGGTTCCCATACCATCATGATCATAACGTTCCGATATCATCATATTCATAACGGTTCCGATACCATCATATTCATAACGGTTCCGCATACCAGTCATGAATTCATAATCATACATTCATGATTCAAACTACCGATATCCATCATGGATCTAACGTTCCCATACATCATGGAGTTCCATAACGGTGTCCGATCTCATCATGATAAACGTCCGTCATCATACATAACGGTTTCAGGTACAACAACAGTGCTCCGTCAATGTAGACGTCAGTCACCATACATTACTGGTTGTCTGGTACAACATACAGGTGGCTCCCTCACTGTAGACGTCAGTCACCATACATTACTGGTTGTCTGGTACAACATACAGGTGGCTCCCTCACTGTAGACGTCAGTCACCATACATTACTGGTTGTCTGGTACAACATACAGGTGGCTCCCTCACTGTAGACGTCAGTCACCATACATTACTGGTTGTCTGGTACAACATACAGGTGGCTCCCTCACTGTAGACGTCAGTCACCATACATTACTGGTTGTCTGGTACAACATACAGGTGGCTCCCTCACTGTAGACGTCAGTCACCATACATTACTGGTTGTCTGGTACAACATACAGGTGGCTCCCTCACTGTAGACGTCAGTCACCATACATTACTGGTTGTCTGGTACAACATACAGGTGGCTCCCTCACTGTAGACGTCAGTCACCATACATTACTGGTTGTCTGGTGCAACATACAGGTGGCTCCCTCACTGTAGACGTCAGTCACCATACATTACTGGTTGTCTGGTGCAACATACAGGTGGCTCCCTCACTGTAGACGTCAGTCACCATACATTACTGGTTGTCTGGTACAACATACAGGTGGCTCCCTCACTGTAGACGTCAGTCACCATACATTACTGGTTGTCTGGTGCAACATACAGGTGGCTCCCTCACTGTAGACGTCAGTCACCATACATTACTGGTTGTCTGGTGCAACATACAGGTGGCTCCCTCACTGTAGACGTCAGTCACCATACATTACTGGTTGTCTGGTACAACATACAGGTGGCTCCCTCACTGTAGACGTCAGTCACCATACATTACTGGTTGTCTGGTACAACATACAGGTGGCTCCCTCACTGTAGACGTCAGTCACCATACATTACTGGTTGTCTGGTGCAACATACAGGTGGCTCCTCACTGTAGACGTCAGTCACCATACATTACTGGTTGTCTGGTACAACATACAGGTGGCTCCCTCACTGTAGACGTCAGTCACCATACATTACTGGTTGTCTGGTACAACATACAGGTGGCTCCCTCACTGTAGACGTCAGTCACCATACATTACTGGTTGTCTGGTGCAACATACAGGTGGCTCCCTCACTGTAGACGTCAGTCACCAAACATTACTGGTTGTCTGGTACAACATACAGGTGGCTCCCTCACTGTAGACGTCAGTCACCATACATTACTGGTTGTCTGGTACAACATACAGGTGGCTCCCTCACTGTAGACGTCAGTCACCATACATTACTGGTTGTCTGGTACAACATACAGGTGGCTCCCTCACTGTAGACGTCAGTCACCATACATTACTGGTTGTCTGGTACAACATACAGGTGGCTCCCTCACTGTAGACGTCAGTCACCAAACATTACTGGTTGTCTGGTACAACATACAGGTGGCTCCCTCACTGTAGACGTCAGTCACCATACATTACTGGTTGTCTGGTACAACATACAGGTGGCTCCCTCACTGTAGACGTCAGTCACCATACATTACTGGTTGTCTGGTACAACATACAGGTGGCTCCCTCACTGTAGACGTCAGTCACCAAACATTACTGGTTGTCTGGTACAACATACAGGTGGCTCCCTCACTGTAGACGTCAGTCACCAAACATTACTGGTTGTCTGGTACAACATACAGGTGGCTCCCTCACTGTAGACGTCAGTCACCATACATTACTGGTTGTCTGGTACAACATACAGGTGGCTCCCTCACTGTAGACGTCAGTCACCATACATTACTGGTTGTCTGGTGCAACATACAGGTGGCTCCCTCACTGTAGACGTCAGTCACCAAACATTACTGGTTGTCTGGTACAACATACAGGTGGCTCCCTCACTGTAGACGTCAGTCACCAAACATTACTGGTTGTCTGGTACAACATACAGGTGGCTCCCTCACTGTAGACGTCAGTCATCATACATTACTGGTTGTCTGGTACAACATACAGGTGGCTCCCTCACTGTAGACGTCAGTCACCATACATTACTGGTTGTCTGGTACAACATACAGGTGGCTCCCTCACTGTAGACGTCAGTCACCATACATTACTGGTTGTCTGGTACAACATACAGGTGGCTCCGTCACTGTAGACGTCAGTCACCATACATTACTGGTTGTCTGGTACAACATACAGGTGGCTCCCTCACTGTAGACGTCAGTCACCAAACATTACTGGTTGTCTGGTACAACATACAGGTGGCTCCGTCACTGTAAACAATGGAGAGAGAATCTTTAGGTTTAACCATAAACTCTAAGGAAAGCAACATGGCGGCGGTCACATGATAAACTGCAGGAATGAAGTTTATGAATGGAATATCAGTGAGACGAACTAGTTGATGAATGAATGAAAGTGAAATAAAGTCATGATGAATGAATGAAAGTGTAATAAAGTCATGATGAATGAATGAAAGTGTAATAAAGTCATGATGAATGAATGAAAGTGTAATAAAGTCACAGTTTAAAAGGACAAAATATGAATGGCAGCCAGGGAAGAGTGGCCCAGGTAAATGGAGGGTTGAAAAGTCTGTACAACGTTATATGACGAATTTTGATGATTATACAAATTTCCTTTCTAGGTAAGGAATTTAATGGTTGTGTTTAGTTCTAGAGACAAAGTTCAAAGGTTTGTGTTTCAGAGATGAACTTCAAAGGATATCGTTAAATTAACTGACATCAAAAATTGTCAATTAAGTGAAGCATTTTGTACAGTAGCTGTAATTTCACGGAGTTAAAAGTTCGCAATTTCATTACAATTTCAATCCAAAAGTTTGAGTTTTAATAATGGTTTGCACAAGCTTTCTTTAAGCTTACGTACATTTAAGTTTTGTGTTTATATGACGTATCTTAAAGAACTTTAGTAAAGTAACGGAGCTGGAAGGTTTACTTTCAATTGATGGTGTTTAAATATTCATTGTTGAATGACGGAGTTAAATGGATAGATTTTAAGTTCGCGTTTTCATGAGCGACTTTAAACCTTGTGGTTGAATGTCACAGTTTAAAGGTTGGTATCTACAATGTTGACCAGATGGCGGTAGTGTGTAGACACAGCCATACCAGGTCGTATTTATCATCATTAAAGTCACCTTCCTTACTTACTTATGGCGGCGATGAAATTCACTGGTTCTTGATTGTGCACCAATTAACCTATCAGATAATGGTACAATGTTTGCCTGGTGTTGCATATATCACGTCTGTTGTTGAAACACAAGAATGCCAGGTGACTTTGGGAGTGGATGATAATGTAAAGATCAATATAAATGTGGGAAATCTTGAACCGCCATCACCAGACACAACACATGTTTGGATCTGGCGGGGGGAGGGAAGTCCCTGTGACGTCACGATGCCCCGCCTCCAGCCCAAAGACTATACACGAAAGATAGGCAAGTGGAGGGATTAACCACAGTATAAAATGTGATGCCCGACAGTGGTGCCATCTATTGACTTTCACAAAAAGCTTGACTCTCCTACAGATGCCAGATACTTCCATATGCGTATTGTTGCTAGATTTTCAGATATTCAATCAAATATGGCTTGCGCCACTATATACATTACAGAGGTGTTCATACATGTTGATATTTTTATCTTTTCTGTTGCATGCCATGAGATAATTAGCTTTACCTATTTCATCTTTTATCATATTAACAATGAAATATGATTTTATTTCACTTCTTATCATATATATTTTAATCTTACCTTTATTTCCTTTTTGTCTGAATTCAGGTATAAGTTTCAAACTTGTCCATATGTTGTTCAATCTTTCCACTACACTGACACACCTGTTTGTCAGGTGTTCTTTATACAATGGGAAAAATAACTAATGGATGTTAATCATGGCAGGAGACCTTTGTACAAGAGTTCTGGTGTTACACAAGATCTCTTTCCAGAGTCTCCTTACTCAACTACGTACTTACTTACTGCTACATGAAGTTGTCAATATCATAAACAGTACATATTTGAGGATAACTTAGCAAAAGGCTGATTAATTCACTTCAATTTTATTGGCATAATTTTCATACTATACAGTACATTAACGCAAATATATATGAAAAAAGTACATGCAATCCAGTAAAGAAATTCTTCAAGTATAAGCACATAATGCTTGAAACTATCATGTTACAATACATATAAAACTTACATGCAAGAAACCATTGTTAAATTATGCATTACATATATCCATGCAGAGCAAATCTAATTAATCATGATTATTCAGTCATTCTAACTTGCAAGAACAAAGGAAGTTGTAAGATAAATGCAACATCATACAGGAAGCATAAACAAACATGCAGACCATAAAATACAATGTCCAAACATTAAAACAAAAAGGAAAAGATTTATGCATAAAAAAGAAAAATTATAAAAGCTTTACATGCAAGAAAAATCACTGTACATATTAATATCACATAACAAATATAATATAGAATAACCAAACACATAGAATGAGAACAAAGCAAAAGAAAATTTATATATCTACAAAAATCATAGAAACCAAGCAACAGAGAAATATATTTACAAAAATCATAGAATCCAAGAAAGAGAAAAACCATATATTTACAAAAATCCAGGAAACAAGCAACATTGCAACATTAAAGAAATGGCAAAGCTTAAATAAACGCCAATGCAAGAACTCTCTGCATCCTGCTGTGCATCAATCAAATAAAATGTGGACTGTATGTAGAAAAGTAATGTCCATCCTTGACTTTTTCATGCAGTTGTTATTTACAAAAAGCTCTCAGATTATATTGAATCAGAAATATGAAATATGTTTCACTGTTGTTGTGTTATACTTCATTTTAAAGAGTCCAACATGTAAGTATCATTAGTGTAATTACCATTATCATCGGCACTATCACTGATGTGATTCTTATGTACTACCAGAGAAAATCTCAGACATTCCATAACTTTATAGTTCATATGATCAAATCCTGCCCCAACACACACCCCCACACCCCACCAAGCTCTACCACACAGCTCACCATGATCAAATCCTGCCCCAACACACACCCCCACACCCCACCAAGCTCTACCACACAGCTCACCATGATCAAATCCTGCCCCAACACACACCCCACCAAGCTCTACCACACAGCTCACCATGATCAAATCCTGCCCCAACACACACCCCCACACCCCATCAAGTTCTACCACACAGCTCACCATGATCAAATCCTCCCCCAACACACCCCACCAAGCTCTACCACACAGCTCACCATGATCAAATCCTCCCCCAACACACACCCCCACACCCCACCAAGCTCTACCACACACTCACCATGATCAAATCCTGCCCCACACACACCCCACCAAGCTCTACCACACAGCTCACCATGATCAAATCCTCCCCCAACACACACCCCACCAAGCTCTACCACACACTCACCATGATCAAATCCTGCCCCACACACACCCCACCAAGCTCTACCACACAGCTCACCCTATACACAGAAAGTTTGAATTACTGGTGTGAAAGTGTCATGATCTTCCTGTTCTTTTTAGTATGAGAATATTCACCGGTTTGTAGTTTTTGTTTACCTCTTAACTCCTTAGTGATGAATTTGGCATGATAATGTAACTGCGTTCTTAAATATGTATCAATAATTTGGTCTATCACACTATCACAAACTCTTAAATTTTCATAGTTGACTGTTTGCATCACTGTTTTAATTTTTTTACTAACTGATTCCTCACAGATTATGCTCTTAACATTGTTACTGAACATTTCTTCTAATTCTCTGATTAAATCAACCAATATTCTTTTTGGGTAGCACAAGTACTTATTCTGTTCAGAGTTCTTATTTTTATGGTAAATATCATAATGATAAGCATCATTACCACTTTCTTCCGTTAATTCTTCTTTACAGCAAATACATTTGTGACATTTTGGTAATTTATAACCAACATACCGTGTAACGTAATGTATATCATTATGCAAAATTAGTTTGTGTGGCTCTTCTGAGATACTTTACAGTGACTGCTTAAGATCTTCACTATCCTCATATGGATTGAAATTAGCAAAAAAATCTGAAATATTATCATTGTCAACAATGTTTGAGATTGAGGCGGCTGTAGGGTGATGAGATGTACCTTCTACATTATCTGTTTGTGATGCCTCCCATGTACCACTCCCTAACTGAATACATTCATCGCTGTTTTCATATGCATTGAAGTTTGCAAAAATTTCATCAACAATATTGGTTTTATCCTTCCATGTTACAAAGGGTTCAGGATGCATAGGTGCATTCTCAGCATAATCTAAGATATTGTTAAGTATTTCTGATAACTCCTTATCGTCATGATCAAAGGTATCAGTGAGGGTGCTATTGTCATATTCATTGTTTATATCTTGTTTTCTCTCACCTTTAATGTACTCTAAAGATGGGGTAGCATCATCAATACAATTACTGTCAAGGGGTTTATACATAATATTGTTACCTGTAAATGTTTTTATTATTTTGGTAAATTTAGGAGCAGTGGATGCATCACTGTTTCCACCTGCTTGTCTGTTACTGCTAAGATCTTCTCAACGCAGTCCTGCTTGATGGTATTTGTTAAGACATACCTGAAGTTGTAATGATCTTTGATATCATTCCAGAGAAGTTTTATGCTAGAGATGTTCAGGAGCCAGCCATCCACACAAGCAATACAACTACTACCTCCCAACCATATACAGGATCTTAGCGTTCCATTTCATCAAGGAATGTATATGATCGTTTTCTACACTTATTGCACACTTTCTCAGTTTATAATGATGCTGCTGCTGGCTGCTATTGAAAAGGTCAAATATTTCATCCATATTATTTACAAATACATCAGTATGTGGGGCTTCTTGTGGCAGTGAACATAGTACTGAGTGAGTGTTTATCCCTGCTGCTACACTTCTACTTAATGTCTGTGATGCAAAACTGACACATTTTGTCAAAACTATTACAATATGTGTCTAGCTGTTAGCTTTGGTGCCAGGCGGATGGACATGCACTTATCAGAGCAATAAGAATTCTCAACATATTGCCATTTCATCAACTTTACCTCATTACTGATATTACACTTCATGAAGTTATTTCTGATACTTTTCATGAGATTTGGAGTACAATAAAAACAATATTCTTTATCACTGGCATGAACATAATATGTTGCTGAATTTGTAATGTAAATTTCTTAAAGGCAGACCTATTACTGACATCTTGATCACAGACATGGAACTTTGGGATCAATTCTGTTTCTAAGATTCTACAAATGCAGTCTATGATCATTTGTTTAGGTTTTTCAGGTTCTATACATTTGTTGAGAAGAAAACAACCTAGGGTTTGCCTCCACTTTCTTGATAACCCTCTCACCATAAAAACCATAGCATACTGTGCAACTTTGGTTGACATATCATACTGCCATAGATCCTCCAGCCCTTGAAATTCATCTTTACTTGTGTTGTAGTACACACCAGCTTTAATCGATGCCACGCCAAAGACAATACCACAAACTTTATCTTTAAGCTCAAAGCTTTGAGTTTTCTTTTTGAGCAGTTCAAAACAGATTTGTTCCATCCTGCGGTAAAATGAATCCTTTGTACCCAGTATCTTGTTGGGAGAGCAAATATTTGTGACAAAAGTATATATGCCCTAGCACTTTTGAAGTACAGACTTAGTGAAAAACACCTTTGGATTTCTAAATAACATATGCCTTTTTTCGAACAGTAAGGACTGAAATGCGTGGTTAGGTAGGTGGTTCCAAGCTAAGTTAGAGGTATGCATGTTTTAATAACTTGCTGCTCATATATGGAACATGCTTCGTAAAGTATGATCATTTGCACAATTTCTTTGGTTTTTGTTTCAAATTCTTATTTCGTAGAATTGGATTGATTCCATATTCAGGACAATCTGCCGACGATCACCATACACGGAAAAGATGGTGCGTTACATCTTCCAACACTCAACCAAGGCCGTTAACGGGCAGGCCGAGTTTTCCCGTCAGGCGATCCTTCATATCACAGAAGCTCTCCATACTTGTCCAAACACGAGCCTTCACATCACAGTTCTCCATATTCTGGACACACTACCTACAATCAGCCTGCAGAAATGTCGCACGCTACATATCTTCAGCAACTAATCAGAGACAGGATCTCGGAATGACAAGAATTTTCCATAAACCATTGATCTAACCCGCCTACATTCCACCGCTATACCAACTGAGCTATCTAAGGAACGCACGTAGAGTTCAACGACATTTGACTGATAAGACCAGTCACAATGACATCAGTTATGTTCGTGTCTAGTGCATCAATTCATTTAAGAAGACTGGCTAAAGAGATACCTAGTTACTTATACTTATTGAATAGGGACAACCTGAGGCCACTTACCAGGTATACGCATGGAGCAGGGCAGGTATGGAACAAGGTCAGGATAGATCAAGACTAAGTGTAGACAGACGGGCTTCCCATTCCCACTGGTGAACACACACACACACACACACACACACACACACACACACACATATACTACCAAAGATATAAACACACATACCAGTAATGATAAACCTGTGTACACTGGGCCTATACATGAGTTGTCCCCCATAAAATGCAACACCAAAGTAGCTTACTGCACACAAATACTTGGGGAAATATTTGAAAAAAAAGAGAGTGAACTAATATCACATGATATCAAGGACCATAATACTATTAAAACAGATGGACTGAAAATCGCAGATTTGAAATTAACAAGAAACGCTTGTTCCTTGATCACAGTATAACAAACTTTGAGGAAATAAGACATGAAAGTAGCAACAGTAACTGAATAAAACTTCTTGATATCAATACAGTAGAAAATGTGTATCAAAAATTACTTCTTCCAGAGAGTAAAAAGGCATGATGTAAGAGCCAGTATCAACTTAAACCTGCATGACTGGGAAAATAGAAAAAAAAGAGCAAAATGATTCGTTATGAAAAAGAACATTTAAGAAATCCAAGCTATTGGAAACCCATACCTACCTAGTAAAAATGCGAAAGTAAAAAGTTGTAAGACAGAGTATAATGCAAACAAGGAAATGGAAATTACATAAATGTTAAAATTACCAAAATCCTTCGAATGTGTAAAACAAAGGAATCTAACAGACAAAACTTGACCACTAATAACAAATAGTGGTTATACAATTGATTTTTCCAAACAGAATATCATTTCTGAGAACAAATTACAAGCAGCTGAAGGGAAAATATATAAAATGATAACATCTATATTCTTTCTCCACAAGATATACAGATTTCCTGTGGCGCTGTGCTTCATAAGCCAATTTCTATATAAACATCGAACTAAAATTATTTAAAAACACATTGAAAACTGAATAACGTTCCTAATATATATATAAGAATGATATCTGTACTCACCAAAGACATCCATACTCAATCCACAGCACAATGGTATCTGTACCATATTTACTTCTGACATATAACTTTACCGCTACAGCAACCTTCAACCAATCTTTAATCGAAATTTGGATATATATCACTACGGAATATGTGTACTCATTTCAGTTGTGTTTTCACGTCAATATAATGAGTTTTCTGCCACGTAACAATGACTTCATAAAAGTTCCATGACATGATAGCCATGAACTAAATAAACGATAATCAATAGTCATTAAGGTCATAATAATTTCACATAGATTAGCTCGACGGTGTTCGGATTACAATGTTTTCCGTCCGTTTTGAATGCTAAAATTATAACACTTATTTATGTTACACTTTTATAACAAGACTTACTTTTATTACAGATTTTCACAGTATGATTACAATGGTTCTTAGGCTCGAGTAACTGATTATACGCGCATTACCCATCAAACTTATGTAACGATGAGGGGGGGGGGGGGCTAGTTTGACTGTTTGAGGGGCAGTAAGGACGGCGAGATGACCACGACGTGCCTGAGTTAAACACTGCCATTCTCTTATAATGTAAGTACCTCTCTCTCTCTCTCTCTTGGTAAACCTGTTGTATACACGATGGCTCATCATTACCATTTGTATTCACTAAAACTCAACATATATCGGTCAATAGTTAATGATTAGTTTCATGGACGTATTCCTGTGGTTGTACAAGTCATTTGGCATAATACACAGTAGGATATTTTACACCAATGATGTAATGTTCTGCCGTGGTAGCACTGGGTAAAGCTCAAAGTAACATGAGGTGAGGACTGGCGACCCAGCCAGGATGTGTATGTCTGGCCATCTCTCATCGCTTGAGGTTGGCCGGCGTCTCGGTGTACGGCATGTGTCATGGCGGCCACAAAGCTTCAGTGAATTTCATCAAAATTTAGTTTTTTCTTTCAGTTGTATTTCCGTTGTTTCTGCTGGACGAAAGAATGTCTCATTTGATGTTATTCAGTGATTTATCATTTACAAGATGTAATAATGTACATTTATGATGTAAGTGTAGTTGGACTTAGGGTAACTAGTTGGGATAACCTTGAAACGCGGTGTTTATCAGGATGTCTTAACGCCCGTTTGGCTTACCTCTCATATGGAAAGTACTGGCAATTATTTTTTTGACAACGCTAAAGGAAGATCCACAAACACTTGTCACGTTTACCTTTCGCATGTTTCCCGGGAGAAGCGTTGGTGATTGAGAATTCGTGAGTAAACACACTTTTTTAATCAATATAAGGTAGTAAAGGAGCTCAAACAAAAGTGGTCCCACAAATAAACAGGTAATGAAACCAGGGAACGAGAATAGAATACCCAATTCAAATTTTCTCCGGACGTTAATCTTATATGGCGCCTGCGTATGTTGCTCTTGTAAAGGGTAAAGCCAACGGCATTGTTAAACAAGGTTGATGGTATATCAGCTAGAAAGAATGACTTGGAGTCCAACCCTCCATGGACTTTTGTAACTTCAGTATTACTTAAGTAGTTTTTAGGATGTCACGTACATAAAAAACAGAATGTTGTGACTGTACTTGTGTGAACTCCTTCCCTTTACAGACATGATGAATCTTGAGTAAGCATTGCAAGTTGCAGAGGCTGGGGGATAAGTGTATCCCTGGTTTATATGAATGTACTGTCCAGCCACTCGAGTGGCTTGGCAGGGGCTCCGGCTGGTTTTATGAGACTGGTGAGAACGCTCCAGGAAGAAGATAGATCAGAATACAAACAGCGTTCGGATATTTAGATGATTTGAGTTTTCTGTAAGATGGAAAACAGATCTCGAGAAAGTGTTTCACAGACAGAAGCTGCATCCTGGTTAAACAAAGGTACTTAGCGAGGTGATCCACTCGAGTTTTAATGTCAGACGAGGAGGACACAAGTAAGTAAGGCTGCCAAACTAGGGACCAAGTTTGAGCACATCTAACTCACCGAGTCCCCATATCCTTGCGTATCTCCCATCTATTGCGCACCCGTCAAATTCCCACCCACAAACATCTCGTTACCCAAGATTATCATGTTATGCAACAGAAATATGTTACACTCACACTTTCCAAGCCACATGTCTTCATTTGGATATCCATTAACCGCCTAATGAATATTTCTTTGATAGAAATTAGGATATAAGTATCATGACAGTTCTAAGTGATTAATGCATATCCACACGACAACGTCTGGCATGAAAAGGAGACTATGGTAACGGAATTGATGGTGCGTAACCCAATAAAGTTGTATGTAACAAGTGGTTTGATGGTGATAACTTGAAGGTCGGACATTTGATAGGACAACGACGAAGAGAGATTTGCCCAGGGTAAAATATTTCGACGAGTCCATTATGTGATATGTATCTACCCAACTGCAATAGTATTGACCTGATAAAGACAGGATTATATATGTTAGGATTTCCCATTATTATATGTCTGTAATAGTCATTAAGGAGTTTCACTGACAAATACATTCCATGACCAAACAAAGGTCCATTCAAAAGCTGGGGATGTGACAGCTAGGATACCAGAGATTGAGAGAAAACCCAAGTTCGATAATCAGTGCACAGTTGGAGCAACATATGGTGAGAGGATTGGCTGGTATATCAGGTTTTTGAGATCATACGAAAACTCTGCCACGAGTGAGGATCGAACTCACGACCTTGAGGTTATGAGACTCACGCGCTGCCTACTGCGCCATCGAGGCTACAAACATATTACAATTTACATTCATTCTTTTCCAAACGTAACCACACAACCAAGTAACGGCAGGAGCCTGCGCGGTCGTACGATTAAAAAGATTGTGTGAAACATCTGAACAGATATACAAGTAATTTGTATCACTGTGTTCTAGAAATACTACTAGTATTATGAGTATTACAACTACTACTAATAATGATATTACTACTACTACTACTATTACTACTACTGTTACTACTACTACTACTACTACTACTACTACTACTACTACTACTACTACTACTACTACTATTACTACTGCTGCTACTAGTAATAATGATGATGATGATAATGATAATTTAATAGCATTATCATTACTACCACTATTACAACTACTAGTAATAATAATATTAACTAATATTACCACTATTATCAGTACTACTACTACTACTACTAGTAATAATGATGATAATAATAGTAATCATAATGATAATGATAATGATAGTAATCATAATGATAATTACAATGATAATGATAGCATTATTATTACTACCACAATTACAACTACTACTAATGATATTACTACTACTACCAATGTTACTGATACTAGCACTGTTACTACTTCTAGTAATAATGATAATGATAACAATAATATACATTCATTTATTATACTTTGTCACAGTTTCCCGCGTTAGCCAGGTAGCGCAAGGAAACAGACGAAAGAACGGCCCAACCCACCCACATCCACAGGAATATACATAAACGTCCACATACGCACATATACTTACCTATACGTTCCAATGTATACATACATATATATAAATATATATTTTTCATATTATTATACTTTGTCGCTGTCTCCCGCGTTTGCGAGGTAGCGCAAGGAAACAGACGAAAGAAATGGCCCCCCCCCCATACACATGTATATACATACGTCCACACACGCAAATATACATACCTACACAGCTTTCCATGGTTTACCCCGGACGCTTCACATGCCCCGATTCAATCCACTGACAGCACTTCAACCCCGGTATACCACATCGCTCCAATTCACTCTATTCCTTGCCCTCCTTTCACCCTCCTGCATGTTCAGGCCCCGATCACACAAAATCTTTTTCACTCCATCTTTCCACCTCCAATTTGGTCTCCCTCTTCTCCTCGTTCCCTCCACCTCCGACACATATATCCTCTTGGTCAATCTTTCCTCACTCATTCTCTGCATGTGCCCAAACCACTTCAAAACACCCTCTTCTGCTCTCTCAACCACGCTCTTTTTATTTCCACACATCTCTCTTACCCTTACGTTACTCACTCGATCAAACCACCTCACACCACACATTGTCCTCAAACATCTCATTTTCCAGCACATCCATCCTCCTGCGCACAACTCTATCCATAGCCCACGCCTCGCAACCATACAGCATTGTTGGAACCACTATTCCTTCAAACATACCCATATATATAAATAGATATATAAATATATGCACATGCACATATTCATACATGCTGCCTTCATCCATTCTCGCCGCCGCCCCGTCACACGTGAAATGACACCCCCATCCCCCGCCTGCGCGCGAGGTAGCGCTAGGAAAGGAAAACAAAGGCCACGTTCGTCCACACTCAGACTCAAGCTGTCATGTGTAATGCAACGAAACCACAGCTCCCTTTCCACATCCAGGCCCACAAAACTTTCCAAGGTTTACCCCAGATGCTTCACATGCTTTCGTTCAATCCACTGATAGCACGTCGACCCCGGTACACCACATCATTCCAATTCACTCTATTCCTTGCACGCCTTTCACCCTCCTGTATGTTCAGGCCCCGATCGCTCAAAATCTTTTTCACTCCATCCCTCCACCTCTAATTTGGTATCCCACTTCTCGTTCCCTCCACCTCTGACATTATATCCTCTTTATCAATATTTCTTCACTCATTCTCTTCATGTGACCAAATCATTTCAATACACCCTCTTTTGCTCTCTTAGCCACACTCTTTTCAATACCACACATCTCTCTTACCCTTTCCTTACTCGATCAAACCACTTCACAGCACATATTGTCCTCAAATATCTAATTTCCAACACATCCACCCTCTTCCGCACAACTCTATTCATCGCCCATGCCACTCAACCATAAAACATTGTTGGAACCACTATTCCTTTAAACATACCCATTTTTGCTTTCCGAGATAACGTTCTCGCCTTCCACACATTCTTCAACGCTCCCAGAACCTTGGCCCCTTCCCCCATCCTGTGACTCACTTCCGCTTCCATGGTTCCATCCGCTGCCAAATCTACTCCCAGATATCTAAAACTCTTCACTTCCTCCAGTTTTTCTCCATTCAAACTTACTCTTCAATTTACTCGTCCCTCAAACCTACTGAACCTAATAACTTTGCTCTTATTCACATTTACTCTCAGCTTTCTATTTTCACACACTTTACTATACTCAGTCACCAGCTTCTGCAGTTTCTCACACGAATCAGCCACCAGCGCTGTATTATCAGATAACAACAACTGACTCATTTCCGAAGCCCTCTCATCCCCAACAGGCTGCATACTTGCCCCTCTCTCCAAAACTCTTGCATTCACCTCCCTAACAACCCCATTCATAAACAAATTAAACAGCTATGGAGACATCACACACCCCTGCCGCAAACCGACATTCACTGAGAACCAATCACTTTCCTCTCTTCCAACACGTACACATGCCTTGCTTCCTCGATAAAAGCATTTCACTGCTTCTAGCAACCTACCTCCCACACCATATACTCATAATATATTCCACAGAGCATCTTTATCAACTGTCATATGCCTTCTCCAGATCCCTAAATGCTACATACAAATTCATCGCTTTTCTAAGTATTTCTCACATACATTCTTCAAAGTAAACACCTGATCCCCACATCCTCTACCACTTCTGAAACCACACTGCTCCTCTCCAATCTGATGTTCTGTATATCCCTTGACCCTCTCAATCAATGCCCTACCATATAATTTCCCTGGAATAGTCAACAAACTTATACATCTGTAATTCGCACACTTACCTTTATCCCCTTTGCCTTTGTACAGTGGCACTATACATGCATTCCGCTAATCCTCAGGTACTTCACCATTAGGCATACATATACTGAATATTCTCACCAATCAGTCAACAACATAGTCACCTCTTTTTTTGATAAATTCCACAGCAATACCATCCAAAACCGCCGCCTTGCCGTCTTTCGTCTTCCGCAAAACTTTCACTGAGTCTTCTCTGTTTACCAAATCATTCTCCCTGACCCTCTCACTTCGCACACCACCTAGACCTAAACACCCTATATCTCACTCTTTATCTTCAAACACATTCAACAAACCTTCAAAATACTCACTCCACCTCACTCTCACTTTTCTCCTACTTGTTCTCTTGTCTTACGCACTTTGTTTACCTCCTTCCAAAACATCTTTTTATTCTACCTAAAATTTGATGATACTCTCTCACACCAACTCTCATTTGCACTCTTTTTCACCTCTTGCACCTTTTCTCTTGATCTCTTGCCTCTTTGTTTTATACATCTCCCAATCATTTGCACTATTTCCCTGCAAAAATCGTCTAAATGCCTCTCTCTTCTCTTTCACTAACGATCACTAACTTCTTCATCCCACCACACACTGCTCTTTCTTATCTGCCAACCTCCCACCTTTCTCATGCCACAGGCATCTTTTGCGCAATCCATCACTGCTTCCCTAAATACATCCTATTCTTCCCCACTCCCCTTACGTCATTTGCTCTCACCTTTTTCCATTCTGCACTGAATCTCTCCTGATACCTTCTCACACAAGTCTCCTTTCCAAGCTCACTTACTCTCATCACTTTTTTCACCCCAACATTCTCTCTTCTTTTCTGAAATCCTCTACATATCTTCACCTTCGCCTCCACAAGATAATGAACAGCACATTAACATTCAAAAGTTTATCTTTCACGCACCTATTAAATAACACGTAATCCAATAACGCTCTCTGGCCATCTCTCCTACTTAAATAAGCATACTTATGTATATCTCTCTTTTTAAACCAGGTATTCCCAATCAACAGCCTTGTCTCACCACACAAATCTAAAAGCTCTCCACCATTTCCATTTACAACACTGAACACTCCATGTACACCAATTATTCCCTCAGCCGTCACTTTATTCACCTTTGCATTCAAATCACCCATAACTATAACCCGGTCTTGTGCATCAAAGCTGCTAACACACTCACTCAGCTACTCCTAAAACACTTGCCTCTCATGATCTTTCTTTTCATGGCCAGGTGCATAGGCACCAATAATCACCCGCCTCTCTCCATCTACTTTCATTTTTACCCATATCAATCTAAAGTTTACTTTCTTACACTCTATCACATACTCCCACAACTGCTTCAGGAGTAGTGCTATTCCTTCCTATGCTCCTGTCCTCTCACCAACCCCTGACTTTACTTTCGAGACATTCCCAAACCATTCTTCCCTTTACCCTTGAGCTTCGTTTAACTCAGAGCCAAAACATCCAGGTTCCTTTCCTCAAACGTAAATTGACCCTGTGGCCAAGTGATGATATTCCCTCTGAGACCTAGTCCTCCGTTCTTAACGCTACTTCGTTAATGCGAGAAATGGCGAATATGAATAATTGATATAAGTTATTTTAGTATTAATATGCCTACTGGAAGCTTAGGCATACGTGGGGAAAAAAAAAATCTCGTCAGTAGATAATCTGTGGACGAATCACACCGTTCGACTCCCTCAGCTTTACAACAGACTGTACAAATATAATATCAGCCAAAAGACACAAGACAGTGCTATTCATAGATGTGTACCCAGCCCGACAGTGCGTCATGGAGGCTGGAATACACCACCAAAATCCAGTTTCATTTCACATCACCGTTACATTATACACTTCAGTGTATTTTTCTAGACGTCAGGAATATGCAGATTAGACCTGATAACCTCAGATGAATTACAACCACAGCAGAATATCAGGGAGAAATACACATATACACCAGTCATAATGGCCAATCAGACTGGTCATATCAAGAGCTCACCATACTAACAGAGAAAAAAAATGCACAAAGCATATATCAGACCCCGATAGCACCTGCCAAAAAATGTTTTCTATTCAAGTCGCTAGATTTGTGCAGCGAAGTGCCCCCAAATTTAACCAGTTAAGTCAACCAACAGAGTACCTATGGTGTAAATATGAGCTTAGTTTTAAACTATTAATTGTCTAGCCATATACAGACAAAGTATTTTAGAGTATGGGTGAACGTCACATATTTAGGTAGGAAGTTCATCTCGTGAACAAATCTTGAGTTATTCTTTCAGCAGATGATGTATCTACAGACTGACTCAGGGGTGACGACAAAATGTCCAGCAATGCATCGAGAACTTCAGAGAAATAAGTGATAATTTCATAAATGTACGAATAAGTTGGGATGAAAGTGCCAAAAGTGGGTAAAGAAGAAAAAGGAGTAGTACAGCTACAATGAGATCATTATGACTTTTGACAGCCCAGGACAATTGGTTGCATGACGTGTTTGGTTAAGGGAACTGCCCCACCTCAGACAATACCATAACATGGAAGTCATCAACGCCGACATCTCATGAGAACACTGACCTGCAAACCTGTAAACGAAGTTTTTTCTGTCAAACTACGATAAGTTTAGAGCATGTAAATGCAGCTACAAATCTTCATGCTTCATGCATAGATTACAGTGGAATGCTCTGCACACGTGCAGACGTTCTGCTACGCACATGAACCTGCGTAAGTAGGGCTTACAGCTGGTGACAGCTACAGGGCTTACAGCTGGTAATAGCCACAGGGCTTACAGCTGGTGACAGCTACAAACTATCATTTGTTTTCATCCTAACAACGAAGTAGCCGGAATGCTGACTACTCCATTCTTTAGCGTAACGACCAATTTTCTCCACAAGTGTATCATCCCTCTTCTTGTCTGTATAGTCTTTGTTACTTCCATCCCTACAACCCTACAACTTGATATTGACGAAATCATCTTTATTATTTTCTTTATATCATTTGGTTTTAAAAGAGATTATGCAGCTGGGTTGCCTCTTTCACATAAGAATCTTCGCTGTTAGAGCCATAAACATCAAAACTTGTAGCAGTATGTATGAGTCATAGACAAGTGGTAAAGATATGTACCATACACAGGAAGGGTTGAAAATTCTTTTAAATGAGTCAAGTGGGAAAACTGCCTCTCACACATCAGACGCCATACACTGAAAGCAAAGTAATTACTCCCGTCTCGTCCGTCACAGGAACAGTGGTGCTTCCACGCTCGGCTTAACCCGTCTTTTAGCTATGACCACAAATACAAACGAATCTATTAATAACAAAAAAATCATGAATACTGAAATTATTACCACAGAGCACCGGAACCCAAGAAACTACTTGATAGATTTTCATGTATTAAGTGAAACAGCCAAATATTCAAAACCCCCCAGATCCTATGTCAGAAGTGTGGACTTAGTGTCACACGAAGATCTGGAATATCATCATCTCAGACATTGGCCTCGATCACAGGAAAACAGTGTTAATCCTTACTGGAGTTACGATGTGACTGATAGTGAACACAGACGACCGTAATAAAAAGAAAGAACGCCATTTCCGGCCTCTTCGATCAGCTATTAACATTCTCGACGCTCAGAAAGCGACGCTCGGTGAAGACCAGGTGTATCGGAGGTTAAACAATTGAGAGACAAAAGATTGGCTTTGGAACTTAATGAATAATGCTCGATGTCGAGTGATAATACATGTCATTCTGGTGCTAGGGATGGGACTAGATTTATACTTGCGAAGACGTTGTCGAAAAGTAGGCAAGTCCATGAATTTAAGTGTTATGCATCAGGACAGAAATACGAAATATCAAAGCAATAAAGAAGTAAGGGAGTTTACGTGTGAAACGCTCATCGAGCAAAACACGAGAAGCCCCACACACGATAATTCTTCCATTAAAAGCCACTCGGCACCTTAAAAATCCTCCCACCACTCCTATCTCAGCAACACAAAATCGACAGTTTCCAAAAATATTTTCGTACAAACTGCTCTACTTTCCTCATCCTTCGATAGCTCAGTTGGTAGAGCGGTGGACTGTAGTTGGAATCTTAAACAGACATCCATAGGTCGCTGGTTCGAATCCGGCTCGAAGGATATACTATTCATGACACAACTGTTGTCACAGCCAAGGATTAATTTTCTGTGAGGTTATGTACACGTTCCTATTACTGCTAACGACTCTCTGGATCCTCCATTATCCGTTAACCTTTAACTTTGGCAAAACTTTTTTGCTACAGTTAATACAAAATCACTATCAGTATACACATATAAAGATGAATAAATTTGACATTCTACACAACTGAAAGTGGGAAAAATGTGAAAATCACGTGACAAATCTCAACAATAAGCTTCAGTGACCCTCTCTCTCTCTCTCTCTCTCTCTCTCTCTCTCTCTCTCTCTCTCTCTCTCTTTGTATACACATATATATATATATATATATATATATATATATATATATATATATATATATATATATATATATATATATATATATATATATATATATATATTTTTTTTTTTTTTTTTTGCTTTGTCGCTGTCTCCCGCGTTTGCGAGGTAGCGCAAGGAAACAGACGAAAGAAATGGCCCAACCCCCCCCATACACATGTATATACATACGTCCACACACGCAAATATACATACCTACACAACTTTCCATGGTTTACCCCAGGACGCTTCACATGCCTTGATTCAATCCACTGACAGCACGTCAACCCCGGTATACCACATCGCTCCAATTCACTCTATTCCTTGCCCTCCTTTCACCCTCCTGCATGTTCAGGCCCCGATCACACAAAATCTTTTTCACTCCATCTTTCCACCTCCAATTTGGTCTCCCTCTTCTCCTCGTTCCCTCCACCTCCGACACATATATTCTCTTGGTCAATCTTTCCTCACTCATTCTCTCCATGTGCCCGAACCATTTCAAAACACCCTCTTCTGCTCTCTCAACCATATATATATATATATATATATATATATATATATATATATATATAGAAAATATATATATAGAATATATATATATAATATATATATATATATATATATATATATATATATATATATATATATATATATATATATATATATATATATATATATATATATATATATATATATATACATATATATATATCGAAGGGCTTTCATTGGTCTCATGTGCCAGTATGTGCTGCGTTACTCAACAGTGATAGTAGCATAGGCAAGATATACCGCTGAAGGTGACATTCAATATACAACTTGTACCTGCCAGCGACCGTCTTTACCCAGCATAGTAAGCTACTTCAGCAGTGGTTGGTGGTTAAAACGTGAAGTATTCATGTGACCAAGCTTTGCCTCAATACCTCTCGTTACCTCGTTGTTATAACTACTGTTTGCCATGGATGGAAAACAGCTAAAAGGAAGCAACCCTAAAAAGGCTCAAGATGTGACAGCATGTGAAAAGAGAGGGCAAGGAGATTATGAGATATGTGGTGCAACAAAAGATGAGTGCATTATGCAGAGGAAAGAGATAGAAAAATAACAGTACATGCTGAAATACTGCTTAAGCGTCGCGTCATGAGAAGAACCATCATAATGGAGTTGCACGGACTGTGATGCTTGCTGTGGTTACAAGAATGTTCTTCCGCCCAACAGTGATACTACTACGTTTGTGAATCAAGAACCATTGCAACACAAACCTCGCCAGGTGGTAGAGTGTCCCGCAGTGTATCGAGACAGACTTCCCCAGAACTTTTTTAAAGGGGAAGTAAATGTTTATAGTTGTGTTACTGGAGTGATAGTTTTCATACATGGTGCTTTGACAAGATAATAGTGAAATTGGAAAAAATGTAGCTTAGACATTGAAGCTTATTGATACAGTGGTTGAATTGATGAGAACTGCTATTGACGTTTGTGTAAATGAATTATACATTTCCCTTTTCCATAGCCAGAGGTTGAACCATTATGTGACATTCATTTTTTCATTTCATTTCAAGCTAGAAGTTTCAGTTTTCTAAATTGCTTCTTACATTTTTCATATGTTTATATATGTATATGTGTGTGTGTGTATATGTGCGTATGTATGTGTATGTATATTTATATGTATATATATATATATATATATATTATCCCTGGGGATAGGGGTGAAAGAATACTTCCCACGCATTCCTCGCGTGTCGTAGAAGGCGACTAGAGGGGACCAGAGAGGGGGGCCAGAAATCCTACCCTCCTTGTATTTTTTTACTTTCTAAAATGGGAAACAGAAGAAGGAGTCACGCGGGGAGTGCTCATCCTCCTCGAAGACTCAGACTGGGGTGTCTAAATGTGTGTGGATGTAACCAAGATGTGAAAAAAGGAGAGATAGGTAGTATGTTTGAGGAAAGGAACCTGGATGTTTTGGCTCAGAGTGAAACGAAGCTCAAGGGTAAAGGGGAAGAGTGGTTTGGGAATGTCTTGGGAGTAAAGTCAGGGGTTAGTGAGAGGACAAGAGCAAGGGAAGGAGTAGCAGTACTCCTGAAACAGGAGTTGTGGGAGCATGTGATAGAATGTAAGAAAGTAAATTCTTGATTAATATGGGTAAAACTGAAAGTTGATGGAGAGAGATGGGTGATTATTGGTGCATATGCATCTGGGCATGTAAAGAAAGATCAGGAGAGGCAAGTGTTTTGGGAGCAGCTGAATGAGTGTGTTAGTGGTTTTGATGCACGAGACCGGGTTATAGTGATGGGTGATTTGAATGCAAAGGTGAGTAATGTGGCAGTTGAGGGAATAATTGGTATACATGAGGTGTTCAGTGTTGTAAATGGAAATGGTGAAGAGCTTGTAGATTTATGTGCTGAAAAAGGACTGGTGATTGGGAATACCTGGTTTAAAAAGCGAGATATACATAAGTATACGTATGTAAGTAGGAGAGATGGCCAGAAAGCGTTATTGGATTACGTGTTAATTGACAGGCGCGCGAAAGAGAGACTTTTGGATGTTAATGTGCTGAGAGGTGCAACTGGAGGGATGTCTGATCATTATCTTGTGGAGGCTAAGGTGAAGATTTGTTTGGGTTTTCAGTATGATAGAGTGTATGTTGTGGGGAAGTGGGTGGTGAGGGTAAGTGAGCTGGGAAGGGTATTGTGTGAGGTGTACAGGTGTGTCGGTGGGGATGTTGGGGTTTTTTGGGGTGTAGGTATTGGGTTGGTTGGGGGGTGTGTGGTGTGGGGGGGGTGTGTGGAGGTGGTGGTGGTTGGGGTGGTATGTGTTGAGGGTGTTGAGGGGGGGGGGGGGGTGGGGGTGGGAGGGAGGGTGATGGGGGGGACGGTGGGTGTTGGGGGGGGGGAGATGGTGGGGCAGTGTGGGGGGAGGGAGGGGTCTGGTGTGGTGGTGAGGGGGTGGGGGAGGGTGGAGTGGGGGGGGGGGGTTTGGTGGGGAGGGGGATGGGGGGGGGGGTGGTGGAGGTTGGGGGTTGGGTGCGTGGGGTGTTGGGGGGAGGGGGGTTGGGATGTGAAAGGGGTGGTGTGGAGGGTGGAGGGTGGGGGGGGGGAGCGTTGTGAGGGGAGGGGGGGAGTTGGTTAAGTTGGTTGCGGTGTGGGGTGATTGCATAGGGTGTGGTGGATAGGATGTTCGGGGGGGAGTGGGGGGTGTTTTGTAATTTGGTTTTGGGAGGGGGGGGGTGGGAGAGATTGGTGTGTTTGGTGGTGGGGTTTAGGTATGTGGTCGTGGTTGGGGGGTTAGTAGGGGGGGGTTCTTGCTGTGTCAGGTGTTTTTTTTGTGTGGGCTGTGCTTGGGTTGGGGGGGGGATGCGTTGGTTGGGGGGGCGTGGGCAGGAGGGCTGGAGTTGGGGTGTGGGGCGAGGTAAGTGGGGGGTGGGGGGTGGAGTGTGGGAGGGGCGTGGTGGGGTGGTTTGGCGGGTTTGTGGGGGTGGTAAGAGACTGGGGAGGCGGGTTCAGCGGTTGAATAGGGCGTGGTAGTTGGAGCCATCGGGTGCACGTTTTTGCGTAGGTTTTTGTGGGTATGAATTGTTTGATTTGTATAGGTGTGTGGTGGGAGCCGGATTGTGGTGTGGGCTGTAGTAGTTTTTTATTGAGTTGGGGTGTGTGTGATTTAGGGGGTTAGGTCGATAGTAAGGTCGTGGGGTACGACTGGATGGGGGGGGGAGGTTCGAAGTTTTGGGTCGTTGGGTTAGTAATGTTGTTTGGAGTTTTTTTTTGTTGGGGTGGGAGTGTGGGGTGTCTTGTTCTAAGTTTAATTGTTTGGGGGTGGGGTTGGTGGTGTTCTGCATCTGGTGTTTAGAAGGAGTGGTGTTTTGAGTTTTTGACAGTATTTTTGGCGATGGGCTTGGGTTGGTGGTAGTTGGTTGATTTGGCGGGGTGTTTGGGGGTGTATGGGTATAGGGATGGTTTGATGGGTCTGGGGGTTGGGTGTTAGTGTGGGGTGGTTTATTTTTTGGAAGGTTTGGAGTTGTGGTTGTTTTTGGTTGCTTTGGTGGTTTTCTGGTTGAGTCTTGTGTTCGTTGCGGTTGGTTGTTTTTTTGTTGTTTGGTGGTTTTGTGTTTGTTTACTTGGGTAGTTGTGTTCGAGCGTTATTTTGCTTTTGGGTGTGGTGGTTTGGTGTTTTGTTTGGTTGTGTGGGCTATTAGGTTTTTTCGGGGTGTGTAGGGTTGTTTGTTGCTGTGCGGTTTGGGGGCGTTGTTGTGAGGCTGTTTGTGTTTTTGGTGATTTGTTTTTTGGTCTGTTATTTGTTTTTGGTTTGGTTGTTGTCTTTTTTGTTGTATTTTTGGCCTATCAAGTTAGTTGTGGTTGTTTATTTTTTAGTTTTTCTTATATTTATAATTTCTTTCATTATTTTATTCGCATTCCACTCAATCTCTTTTTTCTTAATCTCCCAACAACATCTTCTTATCCCGACCGGTGCACACGGAACCGCACGCGTCCAGAGTCCCCTACGCATAACATAAATACTACTTGGAATAGTGCTTACTGGTTTCAAGGTCGATTTTGAGATGTCTTCTCTTCTGAGAGAGAGAAGGAGAGAGAGAGACGAGAGAGAGATTAAGAGAGGAGAGAGGAGAGAGAGAGATCGTCTATCTTATGGGTCTATAGTTCTCCTCTATCTCTCTTTTTCTCTCTCTTCGCTTATATTGTCTTAACGAGTAACCTCTACCTATTTTTTGCCAAGCATTCGTTTCCAGCGCTTCAGGCTCTCCTCAGAGAAACATATTCTTATCGCCTACTACCGCTCACCCCCTATTCATTACCCCCACCCCCATTCACCCCCCCCCCCTCCCCCCCCTCCCTCCCCCCCACCCCCTTCCCCTTTTTTTTTTTTGACTTTTTTGGTTTTTGGTTTTTTTTTTTGTTTGGCTTTTTGGTGTTTTTGTTTTGTTCTGTTTTTTTTTTTTTTTTTTATTATTTATTTTGTTCCTTTTATTTTTTTTTTGTTTTTTTTTTTTTTCTTGTTTTTTGTTCTTTTTTTTTTCTTGTTCTTTTTTATTCTTTCTTGTTTTTTATTTTTTTTTTTTCTTTTTTTTATTTGATTGTTTCTTTTTTTTTATTTGTCTCTCTATTTCTGTTTTTCTTCCTATTTTTATTGTTATTGGGGGAGGGGGAGGAAAAAGGGGATGTATTTTAGGAAGTCAGTGATGGATTGGGCAATAAAAGATGCTTGTGGCATTTAGAAGTGTGGGAGCGTGGGGCTAGTGATTTGAAAGGGTAGTGAGTGGTGAGTTGGGGGGAAGAGGGTAAAGAGGAGATTATTTAGTGAAAGAGTAGATGATGAGAGGGCGGGGCGGGGGGGCGGGGGGGGGTGGCTTTATTTGGACGATTTTTTGCAGGGAAAAAAATGCTATTGAGTGGGAGATGTATAAAAGAAAGTGACAGGTGGGTCAAGAGAAAGATGCTAGTAGGTTCTACCAGTGTGAAAAAGAGGAGCGATATTATATATATGATGGATATGTTAGGGTAGTCGATATATAGAGTACAAATCATTGCTTTGGTATTCATTATCTAAGTATTTCTTCATAGAACCGAAGCAGAACGCTCCAAAAGCCATGTGGTCCTCCTCAGCCGAACAATGAGGACCCCCTATTGACCACAGACCTCCCCTAATAGCTGCGCTGTAATAGCCGCACTCCGGAAGAAGCAACCTCACCCTCCTCCAAGCAATACAAGAAACCCAAACCATACCTTCCCCCTCGCACCCCCCCCCGCCCTGGACCCCCACACCAAACCATTCACACCCCCCCCCCCCCCAGGGACAACCGCTTACACAAATGCGACGCACACAGGTGTTTTTTCCCGTAAGATTGACACTGATAGATACAATTGTGTCACAGCGGTACGTCATCAGACCTCCCCAGTCCAGCCTTCACGGACTCACCTGAGTCCGATGCTTGTAAGCTACACACCCACGAAGACCTGCCCTAGAGTTTTCTAGACAGAGCACTCTATCGGATCTATCCTCCACCCACCCACCCTACTATCCCCACCTCCATTGACATGCATCACGTTTTGCATGCTCAATCCTTCAAACCTGCTGAGACCATTCCCGTCAAAGACGACCCTTCAACAATAAACCTCCAGCACGAAGTACTCCCACCCCCTTGGCTCATCCCAAACCACCCGCGGCGACGGTACCAAAGGTGTGAGAGTGCTATGTGTGCGAACCAAACTAGTATCTGCACACAACTCACATCCACCCCAACCCCCCCCCAACCCCCCCCACCCACCCCCAAACCCAGACCACCCCCCCCACCCCCCCCCCACCCCCCCCCCCCCCCCCCCGGACCCCCCCGACGCCCCCCGCCCCCGTTCATGGAAAATGACCCCCCCCACACCTCATCTCCCGGTAAACTGAGAAGTGGGTAGTAAAAGCTTAATGCGGGAAGATGAAAGCCCGGCAAAGGCCCCCCTCCGCAGACTTGGATGGTATTTGCTAGTGGGAATCTATTAAAAAGGGGGGAGACTGTATTGTTGACTAGTTGGTAAGGTTATTTAATGTATGTATGACTCATGGTGAGGTGCCTGAGGATTGGACGGAATGCCGTGCATAGGGCCATTGTACAAAGGCAAAGGGGATTAAGAGTGAGAGCTCTAATTACAGAGGTATAAGTTTGTTTTGGTTATTCCTGGTAAAATTTTCTATTGGGAGGGTATTGATTGAGGGGTGAAGGCTATTGTACAGAGCATCAGTTGGGGAAGAGCAGTGTGGTTTCAGAAGTGGTAGAGGATGTGTGGATCAGGTGTTTGGCTTTGAAGAATGTTTGTTGAGAAATACTTAGAAAATGCAAATGGTTTTTGTATATATATATATCTATATTTATACTCATATATTATATTTTTATATATATATATATATATATATATATATATTATATATATATAATATATATATTATATTATATATATATATAAATATATTTTTTTTTTTTCTTTTTTTTTTTTTTTTTTATATACTTTGGTTCGGCTTGTCTACCGAGTTTGCGAGGTAGCGCCAGGAAACAGTCGAAGAAATTGGGCCCAACCCCCCCCCCCCTACACATGTACATACGTCCACACACGCAAATATACATACCTACACAGCTTTCCATGGTTTACCCCAGACGCTTCACATGCCTTGATTCAATCCACTGACAGCACGTCAACCCCTGTATACCACATCGCTCCAATTCACTCTATTCCTTGCCCTCCTTTCACCCTCCTGCATGTTCAGGCCCCGATCACACAAAATCTTTTTCACTCCATCTTTCCACCTCCAATTTGGTCTCCCTCTTCTCCTCGTTCCCTCCACCTCCGACACATATATCCTCTTGGTCAATCTTTCCTCACTCATTCTCTCCATGTGCCCAAACCATTTCAAAACACCCTCTTCTGCTCTCTCAACCACGCTCTTTTTATTTCCACACATCTCTCTTACCCTTACGTTACTTACTCGATCAAACCACCTCACACCACACATTGTCCTCAAACATCTCATTTCCAGCACATCCATCCTCCTGCGCACATCTCTATCCATAGCCCACGCCTCGCAACCATACAACATTGTTGGAACCACTATTCCTTCAAACATACCCATTTTTGCTTTCCGAGATAATGTTCTCGACTTCCACACATTTTTCAAGGCTCCCAAAATTTTCGCCCCCTCCCCCACCCTATGATCCACTTCCGCTTCCATGGTTCCATCCGCTGACAGATCCACTCCCAGATATCTAAAACACTTCACTTCCTCCAGTTTTTCTCCATTCAAACTCACCTCCCAATTGACTTGACCCTCACCCCTACTGTACCTAATAACCTTGCTCTTATTCACATTTACTCTTAACTTTCTTCTTCCACACACTTTACCAAACTCAGTCACCAGCTTCTGCAGTTTCTCACATGAATCAGCCACCAGCGCTGTATCATCAGCGAACAACAACTGACTCACTTCCCAAGCTCTCTCATCCCCAACAGACTTCATACTTGCCCCTCTTTCCAGGACTCTTGCATTTACCTCCCTAACAACCCCATCCATAAACAAATTAAACAACCATGGAGACATCACACACCCCTGCCGCAAACCTACATTCACTGAGAACCAATCACTTTCCTCTCTTCCTACACGTACACATGCCTTACATCCTCGATAAAAACTTTTCACTGCTTCTAACAACTTGCCTCCCACACCATATATTCTTAATACCTTCCACAGAGCATCTCTATCAACTCTATCATATGCCTTCTCCAGATCCATAAATGCTACATACAAATCCATTTGCTTTTCTAAGTATTTCTCACATACATTCTTCAAAGCAAACACCTGATCCACACATCCTCTACCACTTCTGAAACCGCACTGCTCTTCCCCAATCTGATGCTCTGTACATGCCTTCACCCTCTCAATCAATACCCTCCCATATAATTTACCAGGAATACTCAACAAACTTATACCTCTGTAATTTGAGCACTCACTCTTATCCCCTTTGCCTTTGTACAATGGCACTATGCACGCATTCCGCCAATCCTCAGGCACCTCACCATGAGTCATACATACATTAAATAACCTTACCAACCAGTCAACAATACAGTCACCCCCTTTTTTAATAAATTCCACTGCAATACCATCCAAACCTGCTGCCTTGCCGGCTTTCATCTTCCGCAAAGCTTTTACTACCTCTTCTCTGTTTACCAAATCATTTTCCCTAACCCTCTCACTTTGCACACCACCTCGACCAAAACACCCTATATCTGCCACTCTGTCATCAGACACATTCAACAAACCTTCAAAATACTCATTCCATCTCCTTCTCACATCACCGCTACTTGTTATCACCTCCCCATTTACGCCCTTCACTGAAGTTCCCATTTGCTCCCTTGTCTTACGCACCCTATTTACCTCCTTCCAGAACATCTTTTTATTCTCCCTAAAATTTACTGATAGTCTCTCACCCCAACTCTCATTTGCCCTTTTTTTCACCTCTTGCACCTTTCTCTTGACCTCCTGTCTCTTTCTTTTATACTTCTCCCACTCAATTGCATTTTTTCCCTGCAAAAATCGTCCAAATGCCTCTCTCTTCTCTTTCACTAATACTCTTACTTCTTCATCCCACCACTCATTACCCTTTCTAAACAGCCCACCTCCCACTCTTCTCATGCCACAAGCATCTTTTGCGCAATCCATCACTGATTCCCTAAATACATCCCATTTCTCCCCCACTCCCCTTACTTCCATTGTTCTCACCTTTTTCCAATCTGTACACAGTCTCTCCTGGTACTTTCCCACATAAATATATATATTATATATATATATTTAGAAAGTTATATATATATATTATTTTTTTTATTATACTTTGTCGCTGTCTCCCGCGTTTGCGAGGTAGCGCAAGGAAACAGACGAAAGAAATGGCCCAACCCCCCCCCATACACATGCACATACACACGTCCACACACGCAAATATACATACCTACACAGCTTTCCATGGTTTACCCCAGACGCTTCACATGCCTTGATTCAATCCACTGACAGCACGTCAACCCCGGTATACCACATCGCTCCAATTCACTCTATTCCTTGCCCTCCTTTCACCCTCCTGCATGCTCAGGCCCCGATCACACAAAATCTTTTTCACTCCATCTTTCCACCTCCAATTTGGTCTCCCTCTTCTCCTCGTTCCCTCCACCTCCGACACATATATCCTCTTGGTCAATCTTTCCTCACTCATTCTCTCCATGTGCCCAAACCATTTCAAAACACCCTCTTCTGCTCTCTCAACCACGCTCTTTTTATTTCCACACATCTCTCTTACCCTTACGTTACTTACTCGATCAAACCACCTCACACCACACATTGTCCTCAAACATCTCATTTCCAGCACATCCATCCTCCTGCGCACAACTCTATCCATAGCCCACGCCTCGCAACCATACAACATTGTTGGAACCACTATTCCTTCAAACATACCCATTTTTGCTTTCCGAGATAATGTTCTCGACTTCCACACATTTTTCAAGGCTCCCAAAATTTTCGCCCCCTCCCCCACCCTATGATCCACTTCCGCTTCCATGGTTCCATCCGCTGCCAGATCCACTCCCAGATATCTAAAACACTTCACTTCCTCCAGTTTTTCTCCATTCAAACTCACCTCCCAATTGACTTGACCCTCAACCCTACTGTACCTAATAACCTTGCTCTTATTCACATTTACTCTTAACTTTCTTCTTCCACACACTTTACCAAACTCAGTCACCAGCTTCTGCAGTTTCTCACATGAATCAGCCACCAGCGCTGTATCATCAGCGAACAACAACTGACTCACTTCCCAAGCTCTCTCATCCCCAACAGACTTCATACTTGCCCCTCTTTCCAGGACTCTTGCATTTACCTCCCTAACAACCCCATCCATAAACAAATTAAACAACCATGGAGACATCACACACCCCTGCCGCAAACCTACATTCACTGAGAACCAATCACTTTCCTCTCTTCCTACACGTACACATGCCTTACATCCTCGATAAAAACTTTTCACTGCTTCTAACAACTTGCCTCCCACACCATATATTCTTAATACCTTCCACAGAGCATCTCTATCAACTCTATCATATGCCTTCTCCAGATCCATAAATGCTACATACAAATCCATTTGCTTTTCTAAGTATTTCTCACATACATTCTTCAAAGCAAACACCTGATCCACACATCCTCTACCACTTCTGAAACCGCACTGCTCTTCCCCAATCTGATGCTCTGTACATGCCTTCACCCTCTCAATCAATACCCTCCCATATAATTTACCAGGAATACTCAACAAACTTATACCTCTGTATATATATATATATATATATATATATATATATATATATATATATATATATATATATATATATATATATATATATATATATATATATATATATATATAAAGAAACATAGTAAGCTCCCATGTGCACTTTTGTGGAACAATCACATCATCACATATTACAATCATACAATAAAGAGGGTAATGTCGGACTACGAAAGAGAATGTATTTTGAAAAAAATAGTTGATTGAAGGTAGCTAATCAGATATTCATTTGACATAAGTACCGGTTGTCAGTTTACACTTGGTATTTTGTGTCTCCTTGCCATCACAAAATGCCCACAAGCCAAGTGTGATCATATATTGTTCCTGGGTCTCGCGGGTGAGGCCTCGTCCCCTAGCCACCACACCACACAACACTGATTTATGATCTAGTTGCCATTTTCATTGTTCTGGAGAAGGTCGACATGTATTAGTAATTTAATAAGTTATATTAATTCTTATTCAATATGTAATGAAATTATAACCAATCACCCCCCCCCCTTTCCCTGCCACTCGTCAAATAATCCAGAATCATAGTGGTAATATTTAAAACAAAATTGTTTTCAATCTGTACCTGAAAATTGTCTGAGAATGCACCGAGACAACCTCTCTCAGAAAAGACATCTTTGCTTTTACTGCCGCACACTTTAAAAATCCTCCATTATATGTCAGGAGAAGTTAAAATTCTTGCTCGCTCTATTGGCTTATTACTAGAACAGCATTTCCATGAATACAGATAAATATCCATTTACGCCTTTTTGGCATAGCGTTGGCCTGAAGTTGGAGGCTAAAACAAGATATTCATAAGCCGCTGCCTGGAATTCAGTCCAAAGGTTGGTTGGTTGTCTAGACTTTAGGTCTATCAACTGCGAAGGTCATTAAGGTCTATCAAGTGCCAGGGTCATTAAGGTCGTCAACGCAAGTTGCATCCACCAACCAAAACAACTTTACCATCTTCTTCAGGTGTTAAAGATAATTCTAAGACCACATACACTATCACTATGAATGTGGCAAATGTACAACGGATGTATTTATATTACTGAAATGGTTAATTAACACTAACATATGTTTGTTGGCTCCAAAGTAAGTTTTCTGTCATACCAAAATATCAATGATACTATCCGTTTGCTTTACGTTGTGTTTTAAATTGCAGTAACTTCTGTAATACACGCACAAGTAAATTTCTGTACCTTCTAGAAAGATTCAATACCACACAGAGGTCCATCAGAGTAACCTAATACCACACAGAAGTCCATCAGAGTAACCTAATACCACACACAAGTCCATCAGAGTAACCTAATACCACACAGAAGTCCATCAGAATAACCTAATACCACACACAAGTCCATCAGAGTAACCTAATACCACACAGAAATCCATCAGAATAACCTAATACCACACACAAGTCCATCAAGATAACCTAATACCTACACACTAAGTCCATCAGTGTAACCTAATACCACACACAAGTCCATCAGAATAACCTAATACCACACACAAGTCCATCAGAGTAACCTAATACCACACAGAAAGTCCATCAGAATAAACTAATACCACACACAAGTCATCAGAATAACCTAATACCACACACAAGTCCATCAGAATAACTAATACCACACACAAGGTCCACAGAGATACCTAAGTCCATCGAATAACTAATACCACACAGAAGTCCATCAGAGTAACCTAATACCACACACAAGCCCATCAGAATAACCTAATACCACACACAAGTCCATCAGAGTAACCTAATACCACACACAAGTCCATCAGAATAACCTAATACCACACACAAGTCCATCAGAATAACCTAATACCACACACAAGTCCATCAGAATAACCTAATACCACACACAAGTCCATCAGAGTAACCTAATACCACACACAAGTCCATCAGAATAACCTAATACCACACAGAAGTCCATCAGAGTAACCTAATACCACACACAAGTCCATCAGAATAACCTAATACCACACACAAGTCCATCAGAATAACCTAATACCACACACAAGTCCATCAGAATAACCTAATACCACACACAAGTCCATCAGAATAACCTAATACCACACACAAGTCCATCAGAATAACCTAATACCACACACAAGTCCATCAGAATAACCTAATACCACACACAAGTCCATCAGAATAACCTAATACCACACACAAGTCCATCAGAATAACCTAATACCACACACAAGTCCATCAGAATAACCTAATACCACACACAAGTCCATCAGAATAACCTAATACCACACACAAGTCCATCAGAGTAACCTAATACCACACACAAGTCCATCAGAATAACCTAATACCACACAGAAGTCCATCAGAATAACCTAATACCACACACAAGTCCATCAGAATAACCTAATACCACACACAAGTCCATCAGAGTAACCTAATACCACACACAAGTCCATCAGAATAACCTAATACCACACACAAGTCCATCAGAGTAACCTAATACCACACACAAGTCCATCAGAATAACCTAATACCACACACAAGTCCATCAGAATAACCTAATACCACACACAAGTCCATCAGAATAACCTAATACCACACACAAGTCCATCAGAGTAACCTAATACCACACAGAAGTCCATCAGAATAACTAATACCACACAGAAGTCCATCAGAGTAACCTAATATCACACACAATCCATCAGAATAACCTAATACCACACACAAGTCCATCAGAGTAACCTAATACCACACACAAGTCCATCAGAATAACCTAATACCACACACAAGTCCATCAGAATAACCTAATACCACACACAAGTCCATCAGAATAACCTAATACCACACACAAGTCCATCAGAATAACCTAATACCACACACAAGTCCATCAGAATAACTAATACCACACAGAAGTCCATCAAAATAAAGGAAAAAGGAATGTGAACAAATAACTCGAAGTAGTATATGTAAAGTTTCTTTGTAGGAAATTATTGGAATATTATGGTCGTAGTTTGTAATTTTTCATTAACTTTTACATAATACAAAGATTTCATTGCCTCGGCGTAACCGGTGTCAAGCGAAATAAGTGACCTTCCGTAATGCATCAATATCTAGGGGGATTAATTGCAAAATGTACGAGCGTGCGAAATACATGACCATAAACATATATCTAATTGTTGCACGCTTAATGAGGACTTAAACTGTGAAATAGTAATGGCAGATAATGAAATTGTCATTATTGATGTCAATAATGTCAAATATACCAGTACCATTAAAAGTGTTTATGTGATCAGAAAAGTCAATTAATAATTCAAGTACTGTAAAACGTGAAATATTAGTGCAAAAAGAAAAAAAAAATACAAATCTCACCTAACCTCACCCTGTAGTGTAAATGTACGGCAGAAAATTACCAACATTAAATTACTCTGCTACTGGGGATGGCATGGAATGGCGGTGGCAAAGAGAGAAGGGATATTAGATCACAACAAGAGAAGGTGGTAGCACCTGCTTTGTGGATGTAGTTCAACTGACTCAACACATCAAACATTCTCAAACATTTTTCCCCATATAAATCTCCATAACTCTTATTCAATATTCGTAGCAAAACTCTTGGAAGAGACAACACGGAAGCAGAGATAAAGCTGAGGAGTAAATTGTAATCACTATAACACAAGAGACAACACGGAAGTAGAGATAAAGCAGAGTAAATTGTAATCAATATAACACAAGAGACAACACGGAAGTAGAGATAAAGCAGAGTAAATTGTAATCACTATAACACAAGAGTGTTTGGTGGATGAACACGTCCGCAGCAGCAATCTGAAGTGCGAGAGTCACTGGCTCTACATTATACAGCCTTTACAAATGTCATTGTGGCTCAACGCCATCAACAGTCTACATTATGAACATCATGAAAGATCCCACACAAACAAATTTCGAAAAACAAGCGCTAAACTTTTCATATTCAATATGGCCGCTGAGTCCACAAAAGCAGGTGATAGCCTTGTTAAATAATATATGACTTGCTAGTCAATGTGCACCCCTTACAGACAGCCCGTACCTATGTACACCTGTCTTGTCGTCTTTTACGTTGCAAGATATTAGAGTCGACATGAAGCACAGATATGAAGCTGCAAATCATCACATATTTCTTTTAAATCACAACATTTTCTCAGATGAAAACTGATAACATGACTCCAAGGTAGGGATATAGACTATTGCCCACTGCCACAACACTGGACAATTGATCAGGTACAAAATGAAACGTGGAAACTATACGTATGACGGACACATGAAATATAGCATATATGTGTTTTAGAGTAAATATTTTGAAGTCCGTTATTGGGATGAAATAACTTATGTCAAGTTTAGGCCAACCATAGTAACCACGTTTAGTTATAATATTAGACCACTCTAATCTAAGAGCACGAAATGATTATTCATTGACCACTGTATTATCTATTATTCATTGACCTCTGTATTATCTATTATTCATTGACCACTGTTTTATCTATTATTCATTGACCTCTGTATTATCTATTATTCATTGACCACTGTATTATCTATTATTCATTGACCACTGTATTATCTATAATTCATTGACCACTGTATCATCTATCATTCATTGACCACTGTATTATCTATTATTCATTGACCACTGTATTATCTATTATTCATTGACCACTGTATTATCTATTATTTATTGACCACTGTATTATCTATTATTCATTGACCACTGTATTATCTATTATTTACTGACCACTGTATTATCTATTATTCATTGACCACTGTGTTATCCATTATTTATTGACCACTGTATAAGTCAGGCAGGAGAGGAGAGAGGGGCTTGAGACGACAGTCAGGCAGGAGAGGAGAGGTACCACGTCAGTCTCTCGTTCCCTTACACAAGTCATCAAGTCCAGTGTCTCCTTTGCCACTTCAAACCTCCAGCCTGCACCCAGTAACACTGTGGTCTGCATGATGGAAGCACACATGAAATATTCACAAGAATTTCCTTCTCTACACTTGCCTCCAGAACTTTCTTTTACGCTTGTAGGTCCAAACTTTTACGCCAGGCCTTAGCACGGACACCATTGAGATCACCAGCCGGTCAAATGTATACTTCAAACACATAATGACAAAGGAAAACATAATTATGGTTACGTACATAAGTGCACGCATAACGTTAATGGTCAGGTCAAAGGTCACGCCATCATAATACCTGAAGGTTGCGCCGTCGTGTTCAGCCACACAGATCTTTCAGAGCTTCATGCCTGAGTACGATACCACATTACCAGCTTCCAATATTATACTACCTTTCCCGCCACACCACACAACAGCCTCACCTTAATGTCATGCAACATCAACATTTATATTTGGTCTCTGACGACAACCCCCCAACCACCAGCAGACCCATGCAGGCCCCCATGTCACTTACGTCACTACAGTTTCCAGGCACCAAGGGTGAAAGAGACTGGTGTAGGGGTTAGGTTGGGTGACCAAAGGGTATCAGCATTGGAGTTTGCCGATGATTTGGTCCTTGTGGCGCAGACGCCCACTGGCCTGCAGCAGGCAATGAACGTGATGGCTGAGACCCTCGCGGGGGGTGGGCTTCATGTTAATCCAGGGAAATGTCGTACCCTCAGCATGGAGGTCGACGGCAAACGCAAGACTTGGTACGTCAATAAAAATAGGACGTTCCAAGTTTTGGGCAGTGCTGTCGGCTCCATGAGTGCTGAGGACGAATATAGGTACCTCGGCGTTCTTGTCGGAGCTGAGGGGCGGCGAAAGTCCTACGGTGCCCTGTTAGAAGAGGGGCTCCTTAACATCACCAGAGCCCCTCTAAAACCTCAACAACGGATTGAGTTGCTTGTGGGACATCTGGTGCCCAAGCTCATGCATCGACTGGTGTTGGGGGAAGTTTATAAGACACAGTTAGCACGCATGGACAGGCAAGCGCGAGTGGCGGTTCGCCGCTGGCTGCGCCTAGCCCATGACGTGCCCTGTGCATACTTCCACTCGGCAGCTGGAGATGGTGGGCTGGGTATACCGGACTTTGTCTCAACCGTCCGGCTGAATAAACAAGCGCGGTTCGAGAAATTACTCACCTCGACTGACCCGGTGATTCATGCGGCTGTCCGGGAGCCTGCGGTGTTGAGCAAGCTGCAGCGCTGGACCGGACCCGCATGCATTACTGGTCGGCAGGCGGATAATAAACCCGAACGCCAACACGTATGGAGGGCCAATCTGGTCAGCACTGTTGACGGAGCGGGTCTCGCTCCATCTGCTGCCATGCCTCAGGTTAGCAGATGGGTAACTAGCGGGAACCGGTTCCTGTCCGGTTCTGATTACGTGAAAGCCGTCCAAGTGAGGATAGGCGCGTTATCCACCCCTGCCAGGGCGTCCAGAGGCCGGCCCGAGATCAACGGCCTCTGCGACACCTGTCAGAAGCCGGATACACTCGGGCACATCGCACAGATGTGCCCCCGTGCCCATGGCGGGAGGGTAAAACGGCACGATAACATCAGTGCCTATTTGGCCGGACGATTGAGGCAGAGGGGTTACGAGGTGTCCTGCGAGCCCCGCATTCCGATTGTGGGGTCCTTTAGGAAGCCGGACATCGTGGCTTCCAAAGGTACAGAGGCCTATGTGGTAGATAATCAGGTCTCTGGGGTCCATTTCGCGCTTTCGGCTGCACACCAGCATAAGCGCAGATACTACGGCACCCCGGAAGTCCTACAAGGCCTACGGGACTTTACCGGTAAAGTCACCGTGCATATAACATCTGCCACATTAAACTGGCGTGGCGCATGGTGCCAAGAAAGTGCGAGTGCTCTCACTGGGCTAGGGCTGACATACCAGGACCTTGAGGTGTGCAGTGTCAAAGCCCTAACCTGGACCCACTCCCTTTACAGGATGTGGTCCAAGAGCACAGGTTAGCAGTCGGGCCTGCCTTGTACATCTGGTGTCGGCCACCGGGCAGGTTGAAGGTCATCTCTCCTTTGTTGGCTTGGGGTGTGCGGGATTAGGGTGTTCTCCCGTGGCTCCCGGGCAGGTACCAGTTCCTGAGGTCAGGTTGTCGGGCGGGCGGTGGACGCCTTGGCAGGGTTGCCCATTGCTCCCGTCTGACAGGCCGCACTGGAAGGTTGAGCGGTGCTGGGAGGTCATTGTGCTTCAGGTTCGGTAAGGTATATCGAACCATCGTCTTACTGCCACCTCTTAACTTACTCCTACCTATGCTATCAGCAGTCTGATCTGAAAATCTTCCCCTTATGGTGTCCATACAGTCTTCCTTCAATTAAACACTTCTTTCACTATCTACATGTAGATTGCTCGCTTACCGACAACCACCCCTTTGTGTAGATTCACAAAAAAGAAAAGCACAGTTAGTAAAGTAGTTAGATCTTCCTGCACGTCCCAATCACTAATTGGGAATCTATGAAGACAATCTGGCATTTTAGTGGCTGTTGATTACCACTCCTCTGACTCAGGCAGCTTTCTTACCTTCCTGTCTCACTCAGACGTTGTCTGCTGGCTCTCACTCCACAAACATACAACCTCTCCTTCCCAGACATAACACATCACAACACCTTACTCCCACCACTTTGATCTTTTTCTCCGTGACAATATATTTTTCTGCGGAGAGCGTTACGCGCTTGCCCTGCCTTTTGGCAAAACCTCGTTAGATGAACTCGTTAAGCCAAAAGTCCCCTCTCTCTCTCTCTCTCTCTCTCTCTCTCTCTCTCTCTCTCTCTCTCTCTCTCTCTCTCTCTCTCTCTCTCTCTCTCTCTCTCTCTCTCTCTCTCTCTCTCTCCAGCCAGCCACTATGAATGTAGATTGCGTGACTGAGTGAGAGCGATGAAGTTCTTGCCATATGATGGCGAGCCACTCTGCACCCCACACACCCACCCAGCACATATCAACTTGCCTCTCGGCTGAGCGAGAGAGAGAGAGAGAGAGAGAGAGAGAGAGAGAGAGAGAGAGAGAGAGAGAGAGAGAGAGAGAGAGAGAGAGACTACCTACTAGTATTTACGATCACAAAAAATACTGAAAACAAAGGCCCCACCGGGAATCGAACCCGGACCAACTGTTTATGAGGCAGATGTGCTCACCACTACACCACGGAGCCACTCGTCAGTGTTGGAAAAATCTCTTATATATTAACAAACGTGACTGAGGACTAAAAGAATCTGGTCCAAACATATTGGTTATTGTGATAAATGAATTGTTTATGATGAATATGTATTGTGCTGCATTATAATGATTGTTCATAACCAAGATCTTTAAGCCTGAATCCTTAAGATTATATAAGAAATGATAAAAACGTGTTAAGAACATAAACATTTATGATTATAAAGAATAGAATGCATTATCATGCGGGTATCTAACTGAAAATGCATTACAAGGAGCTAGTTTAAGGCAGGAGTATTTGATCTTTTTAACAAAATTTTTACCTCTACGTCCTTTATCTTTCATCATAATCTCTTATGTTTACTATTAAGAAATGTCTTTTATCTAACATAAAAATTCTGTATAGGTATTTGATTAATGTTCTCCAACGACGCGTTGTATAACTCTTCGTTAGTGAAGTTCATTTCGTGTAATGGATCATGCATTACAAAGTTGTGTCTATCCACACAAGTGTTATACACGTCCCAGGTAAAGATATTTTCTAGAGATAACGTACATATAACATATGTAAGTCTTCCATGAATATTTATAAAAAGTTTTCCTGAGGGACAATACCTAAGACTTTCGTATTAAAGTTGATCAGTTGTAAGTGATCAAGCATTACAAAGGTGTGTCCATTACCACAGGTGCTACTGATCCCGGGTAAAGGTATTTCACCATCTTTGTATCTTTAACCTTTCTAGTTATAGATGTTTCATCCCTGATTCCGTCCTCACAATCGATGTATGTGGTTTGTGTTGTCTTTATCCTTAACATATCATTAGCCAATTGAAGTGGAGAACATGCTTCTGAGCCTAGCCACTCTACTCTGTCTTCCACATGCTATTCAAGAGGTGTTACCGGATTCCGCATATAAGTGTTTACATCGAGAGTAACAAGTTACCTCCGGACGGCTTCTTTTATTACTTTTGATGATTTGAAGACTCTGGTATCTTTTTTTTTATTGATATCGATAAGAATGGTGACATTCACTAATATTCTGTATTTGTCATTTAATAAATTTGAGTTTATGAAAATTGATCGTTTGTGTCTTATTGATACTATTATACATTATTCTCCAGAAAATGATTTAATCTAATTTATAAGGAATGTTTTTAAGGAAAACGTTAATGATTTATCTTTAATTCTTATCACGACAAAATTAGAAAGTCTACTTTTCAAAGTATACTCGCCGGATCTTACTAGAGTTTTGAAGAATAGAAACTCATAACATGTGCAGATAATAACTACATTACTATTCTGTATGGAGTATCTTCTTGATATGTAAAACCCGGATAAATAGCTTGTAATATGAAATTTGATGGTGTTATGTTTAGGTTGTTGAAGATGTTACTGATTTCTACAGGTAAAACATTTATGTAACCTACAAAATAGAAATCTTTATGTTAGATATGTTAATTCTACCGGTTTCACGTTACATACATTTCTCTACCCTGCGCACCAGAAAAGTTATGGGATTTCATTCATTATCATATAATAGCTTAGATAGAATATCCCATGAATTTTTAACAAAATACACTTTTGCCATCTGTATTCGCCGGCACAGTGATAGGTTCTTATATCAAGTAATTATGTATCTTTTTTTTGTGTGTGGTGGTGGTGGTAGGGGTGGTAGTGGTAGGGGGGGTTAAAGTCTTCGTCCATCACAATATACCGTAAGAGTGTCTAAGGCTCACCCTAGCTGGGGTTTACATTGTTGAACAACGTAATGCTTTTTGGTCGGTTTAGGTTTCTTAATTGTTGACTACAGGGACGAGTTTATAAGGAAGTGAGGAATTTGGGAAGGGTTTATTGATGGGTGCCGGGAGTGTGGTGATGATGATGAAGGATCAGAGAAAATATATTATGTCGGACGGAAGTCAATAGATCCTGGTGCTCGACCCAGAACCTTGACTAATGGTCTATAAGAAAGTGGTTGTTTATGTTTGGCCAAGTCCCAGCTTGGCAGGGGCTCTGGTCTTATGACACACTGCTATCTGGCTTTATTTGTCACGTTTTTCCACCTTGGACTGAACTGATAAGAACATTAAGAGTTAGAAATTTATCTAAATACACTATGCCATCATACGGATTCTGTTTTGAATTTGTAAAGGATTCCTAAAATGTACATAAGTCGATGTATCATTACAAGATTCATCATTACAAATTTATCTCTTCATTTTTGTCAATTTAACGAATATTGGCTTGTGTCAGTGTGTCTGTCTCTCAGTACAGCAAGTCAAGCATTACTCCACCGTACAACAACTACAACATGGCTTGTGTCAGTGTGTCTGTCTCTCAGTACAGCAAGTCAAGCATTACTCCACCGTACAACAACTACAACATGGCTTGTGTCAGTGTGTCTGTCCGTCAGTATAGCAAGTCAAGCATTACTCCACCGTACAACAACTACAAGGTCACAAATGAGGGGACAAATAACATATAGGTTGGGTCACGGAAAATGCCTAATGAGCTGAGGAAAAGGAAGGACATTACATACACTGGCTTTATCAGTGAATCATTTTGTGATGGTTGTGAAATATTGGTCATGTGTAGAAGATGGTCCTTGTACATGAATCAGGACATATATAAGTTTCATAATATATTATAATGGTATATCTAGCTGGTGAACTGATATGTGATATGATAAATGTAATCTGTCTTGTTCTGTACTTCTCTTTGGGAAAATCTTTGAAATTTATATCCGATATTTTCCAATGCATTAAAACTATGTCTACGAGTTTGATAGATTTTCCTGATATTTGATGTCTATAAGAGACATTGGTGACTAAAAACAATTTCACGATGGCAAAATCAGCCAACATTATCAACTGGTACGATGACGCAAGACGACTGCAGAAAGATGACCAGCGTCTCGTTGTACAGTGTACAATGGTGCAGTGATATTCACTGAAGGCATACGCAAAATGATGTACTGTGTGCACATAGCAGGCAAATTAGAGGATCACCATAAGATTTAGAAACAGAACTATCAAGGAAGGAGAAAGACGTAGGTGTAATTATTAGTCGAGATGTAAAGCCAATACATAAACATCATGAGCAATGTGTACTGCTCCTCCTCCTCCTCTGGCTTTTGATTCTTACTGTCACATTTTAATATATATAAATAATGGAAGGGCAAGTCACAGCCAAGACAAATTCAGTTACTCGTGGATTACTTGCCTTGCCAATGGTGACTTGTCACTCCAGGTGTAACTACTTACAGTTGGAGTCCGGTAACACCATTTCAATGGTATCATTTGACAAACACAGTAAAGTGGCTGGGCTCAAAAGCGTGTTCTGCACTTCAACTAGCTAATTATATGATAAGGATAAGGAGAAAAAAATCGATTGTAAGGCTGGAATCAGGGATGAAACATGCATAACTATAATGTTTAAGGAAACAAAGATGGTGAAATACCTTGACCTGGGATCAGTAGCACCTGTGGTAATGGACACACCTTTGTAATGCTTGATCACTTACAACTGATCGACTTTAATACGAAAGTCTTAAGTACCGTCCAGCAGGGAAAATATTGTACAAATATTAGCAGAGAATATATCTATGTTAGACAGACGCCATATCTAGGAATTATCTCTACTTGGGACGTGTAACACCTGTGTGGATGGACACAACTTTGTAATGTTTGATCCATTACACGAAATAATGTCAACAACAGAGTTATACAACGCGTTGTTGAAGATCATTCAGGAAACATCTATAGTGAATGATCATATTAGGTAGTACATGGCAGTTCTTCGAAGTAAACCAGAAAAATGATGCTGAGAGAAAAGGGACATAATAGCAAAAAATTTGTTTAATGCCTAGAAACTTTTATCTTGAAGTAGTCGTCTTGTGTTGGGTCATCTTTTAGACACCAAGAGGAGAACATAGTCTGTGTTTTGTAAGCATTGATGAATATATATTCTCAAAGTCTTTCATTACTTCTTCCAGACCTTTAGGATTTTGGCTGAACTATCTTATGACGGCCACAAAATGCAGCACAATATATACTTATTACAAAAAAAAAAAAAAATTTATCACAATGGTCATTATGTTTCTTACCGGAATCTTTAGGCTTTCAGTGGCATTTTTAAGTACATAACATATTCATCTGCCTCATTTAGATACATATAGATATATCTACAAGTGTATATGTACATGTTTTATATCATTTCTCTAAATTTAAAGTTTATCATGATATTCGTGTAGACAAAACACTAAACGATACCACAAGATATGTACAGTTACTAAAAGATTATTCTGAACCTCTACCATGTTATGACACACTCGACCCTGGCTGGCCTCGTGAGCTGCCAGTTATTCTGTAGCTTGTGATTACCAGAACGTGTTTCAGTGTATCTCTCTACACAATGTGCTTAACCACACAAATAAAGCAGTATGAACTATATAGTTATATTATTATAAGAAATGAAAACCCGAAGCATCATATCCAAGAGATGTTTACAACAAGATAATGTGCATCATTATAGTAGTGTAGCTGACGTCAGCACCGCGTCACGTGTTAGAAAACATAGTGTGTGATAGCAGGGTAGTGGCTGTTATGGTGGTATAATATCTTATGGTCAACAAGTGTTGGAGTACAATACAAGGTTGACCTTCATGGCAGATGGAGGAGGAGGTATATTGCAATCACTGAATTCTCAGATCCATATTACAAGGTTGTCATTATATAGTATGGGTTCATGTGCTGGTGTAATGGTTTATTGTATGTTAGAGAAGGTGAACACGTGTAGCCAGCGGTGAATTTACTTACATTTCCATCACTACTTAGTGTAAGCAGCCACCGCTGTTGTTATGACACAATATAACCTGTCAGTCATGGACGCTCACACATTCAGGGTTAAAGCCTGTCCAGCGAGGCCCTCATATCTTGCCATGATGCCATCTTGGCTCACGTGAGCGATACCCGTGCTCGGGCTACGGCTGGCCATGTTGTGGGGCTGAGCTTCCCTGACAAGTGCAGTCCACACACTCCAGCCATGATATGGCAGGATGTGGCACGAGCCTAGTGTGTGGACGGTTGTGAAACCCAGTGTTTACAACACTACACGTGTGTGTGTGTGTGTGTGTGTGTGTGTGTGTGTGTGTGTGTGTCAGTCCTTGGAGTGAAGTGTGTTTTCGGACAGTGTGAGTGAGGGACGCATCATCATCATCATCAGAGATGAATCATTATGCCAATAATTAGGGCGAGGCTAACCTGACCTCAGGTCTCATCACAACACGGTATGGCGTAGTGGTGGTCTGTATTTAATATTAGTATACTGAACTGATGGTACTGGTGAGTAATGGGTAAATGGGGAAAATTTCTCTTAACTTAGTGTGAAAATAAAGAATAAACAAAACTAAATACCAGACAACAAAATTCCCGTAACACAAAGATGAAACTAGCTAAAGATGTTGCCCATGTAATATATGATGTAGAAATATCACACAAAAACAATAAAATACAAAGAAGAAAATGCAAGACTAAGATAATATAAGTAAAGAAAAAAGAAAGAGAACTAGAAAATATTGAAGTTTTCATATATGAATATGACATATAGACTAGGCTGTTCATCCAACAACAGATTAAAATATAAGAGGAAATTAAGATCATAAATCTTATATCTTACATTATTAGATAAAAGACAAAGAAAAGTGATATATGCAACATATGAATAAAGTGTATACTTATATGAAATCATGTAGTTAATGACGCCAGTAGAACAAGCACTAACATTCAAAAATATAATAATCTATGCAAATATAAAGTTAGACATCAAATAATGTTGCAGCAAAACAAGGATGGGATAAATCTAAGACAAATAGATAACAAACAACCACATTTTTCTACAAACTCAACAAAGACAAAGGTGAATTTTTTAGATATCAAGAAGTACATACCATATTTCCCCAATACCTACAGTTTTGTAATTAAAGAAAAGATATTCCTGAGCTTACCTGACGAGCCACTTATGCCAGTTAACTTTGTTTATAAGTTCATTATTGTTAGAGTATTTCCCATCATCTCTTATCTGCATAGTCACTTCATCAGGATCATTAGGCTTACGTGGACCAATTACAGGTTGCGTATGTAAATATGTTGCTTTAATGTTAAAGAATGAAATATGATCCAGGTCGTTATGGCATGATTGTTACTGAAGCCGTCCAGTTAATTTGGTCCCTTATTGTGTTTAATGTTACCTATATATGTTATTGTTCATAGCTGTCTCAAGTCGTGCGTACAATACTTCATCCTTGGGAGACTCCACGTCAACAATCCTTTTATAAATACTAAGTCTGATTTGGGGGAAATCTTTCTCGACTTAAATAGTTGCTAAGATTAGAAGTGTTGGTCTTGGATAATTTTACGTCTTTTGCTATCATCAGGTAACATTGTTTTCTTTTTGATTGAATATGTTTAGATCTAAACAGCGCAGGAGGGATAACTTATCTTTGGGAATGGTACGAGTACAGAGAGCAGTTGGCTAACGAGATGACCTGATACAAACGTACACAATGATCCAAGACCATCATCATGAATCCTCAGATTTCACTCACTGTAAGGATGATGATACGTGTGAGCGACATCCTTCATGTACGTACATATGTGGTCCAGTAGTTCTGAAGTCACTAACGGGTTCAGGCGTTGTTGGTACATTTAGATACAAACCCGTGAACCATAATGATGTGATATTGGCTACACTGATGATGATGAACCTAATCCTACTGTGATGATTACTAGAAAATAATTCTCAGTTTATTATGAGTGTAATAAGATTACCTTGGTAATTAAGAAAGGCATGGAGATAGCCTGGGGTAGTGTGTCAACACTGACACGGTGGAAGTAGCAATCCTTAGTTTGTTTTGTCTTTATTTTTGTTGCCAACATAACATGGGCAAATAACATGGCCCAATCAAAGCTGTCTCGGGTGGTAGAAAAAACGTTGAAGAAAAAGAAGGTAGAAATCAATCATGGCGCCGCAAAAGTTTGCAGACATGACTCTTCAAGGACGAAAGGTTATATGAAGAGGTAAAGGTAAAAGATAAAGAGAATTCCACAGCTGAGCTGTGAGAGATAAAGAGGTATTATAGCCGCCAGTCTTCGAGTGGCCGGTCTCCATACAGAAGCAGTGGAAAGAAGCAGCCTGTAGCGTTCTTGAGAGTGGTGGACCCATGCACACAGTTGTTTGTGATATATTCAAATGTGGCCAGACTTCGTGCAGCCGGTGGTGCTTTGATAAGACCGATCCACCTACTTCAGTACTAATCATAAATTCAATCTGACTCGAAATAAACAATAAAATCACATTTAACTGATACTTCCCAGCCCAAACTATTTCTCCTCTCATTACATTCCACAAAAAAATCTCTAGTGCTAAATGTCTCAGAAACACTAAAAGTACTCAGAACTATACACAACAAACCCAGCAGGTTATCACAGCCCCCGACTTCCTTCACGAAAAAGAGCGCTTTTAAACCCACCACACCACCGAAGGTGGCTAAACTTTCAAATATCATGGTCCCCTAAGGGGTTAAATACCAGTAGATCCTACACCAACCTTTTATGACATTGGAATATCACACGTTAATATTCATCAATACCTGTTGATGCCCAGCTCACCTCATGATCCATTATCTATAAACCTCCTCACATGTTGAACATTAGCGTCAAGACCATGTTGATAACCTTCTTCAGCCCATAATTTGCAAGATGATGCAATCCTCTTCACTCTTCATTTTCCCTCATTACCTTTGCGTCGCCTGCAATCATCTTCAGGTTCATATGTGCTGTCAGTTTAATAGATAAACATACTAGATGAACTGATGGTTCTGGAGTGGTGGGCCTACTTGTGGTACATCTCACCTCTCCACTCTCATCCTTCTCAGATAAAGACACACCGTAGTATTCTCTTTTCTCCGCATTCATTCGCAGCAGTATACAGCCTTCCTTGACTTACATCTGTGGCATTCCCACCATCGGGCTCGCAGTTTCTGTCTTGATGGACAATGTTTTACTCAGCCCGTAATCCGGGATCTTTTGTATATCAGCAAGATCCAATGCACGGTAGTTGCGCACCTTCCAGGTGGAGAGGAAGTACTACCATACACAATTGCATGAGAACATTGTCACATCTTCATTACTGTTCACTCTAACGTCAGAACATTGTCACATCATTACTGTACACTCTAACGTCAGAGCACTGTCATATCCTCATCACTGTACATTCTTTTGACATCAGATGACTGTCATATCTTCACTACCCTAAACATTAGCATCAGAAGACTGTCACATCTTTACTATTGTACACTCTAACGTCACAACAGGTACATCTTCACCACTTTACACTCTTGTGATATCAGAGCACTCTTATATTTTCACTACTGTACATATTAGCATCAGAACACTACCACGTCATCACTACTGCCCACTCTTACATCAGGAGACTGTCACATCTTCACTACTATATACTCTAACATCAGGAGACTGTCACATCATCACTACAGTACACTCTAACGTCAGAACTCTGTCACGTTGTCAGTACTATACACTCTAATATCAGAACACTGTTGCATTATCACTACGCACACACTAACATCAGAACTGTCACATCATCACTACTGCACACGCTACCATCAGAACACTGTCATATTTTCACTACGCACACGCTAACATCAGAACACTGTCACATTATCACTACTGCACACTCTAACAGCAGGACACAGTAACATTGTCAGTATTATACACTAAACATCTTAACAATGTTACATCTTCACTACTGGACACACTCTGATATAGAAGACTGTCGTATCTCCACTACTGTGTACTGTAACAAAACTCTAACATCTTGTCACATTGTCACTACTATACACTCTAACATCAGAACATGCCGCATCATCACTACAGTATATGGTACATCAGATGACTTTCACATCTTTACTACTATACCCTCTAGTATCATAACACTGTCACATCTTCACTACAGTACACTCTCGTATCAGATCACTGTTGCATCATCATTACTGGACACTAACACAGAAAATTACATCATTAATTCATTATGATTCACATTCACTTTCAACTCTTTCCTTTCACATTCTCTGTCTATCTTATCTGTCTGTGTGTCTGTCTCTGTTTGTGTGTTACAGGGAGATAGTTTTACCTTTGTGTTATTTGCACCATGTCATTATTACTCCTATGTGTGGTGTGTGTGTGTGTGTGTGTGTGTGTGTGTGTGTGTGTGTGTGTGTGTATCTGGTTTGATCTGGTTTGATCTGGATTGACTGGGTTCACGGGGTATATAAGGCCGCTCCGGCTTGGAAGTCAGTCATTTCTTCTCCAGACATCATTGGGGATGGACGTCTTGATAATCGCTCAATATTACCCTCGTCTGAACGGGGTGAGGTGCCTGGACGAGGTGGATGTCATGAACATCATTCGGGCCACAAGTCGTCCCTTTGGCCGAGCATGGCGGTTTCTCTCTCTGTTTGAGTTTGAGGATTTCGTTCTTCGCCCTGGGGAAGGTATCATGTGTATCATTAACCTGGATTATACCTTGTGGGCCCCTGGATTACCTTACAGAGAGGACGAAGGCTGCCACGCCATAGCTGTCTGGAGAGGACTAGACGGCGAGTTTGTTGTTTTCGATCCTGCAGGAGTAGCCATTCCTCAAGGTATCCAGGAAGCTGTACTAAGGTCTGGAAGACCAACTGCTTACTTCCAGCATTACTGCCTACAGGGTTACTCAGTCAACTCGTGCACATATTATTGTATGGCGTTCATGGATTATACAGCCAAACACCCTGACATTGAAGGGGAATACATTCTTAATCTATTCTATGATTACATGGGCACCCAGTCTGACGAGAGGGCCGTGGACATCGTTCAAGAAATAATTGAGCAGGATCAAATAAATGTAAATATTTATGAAGAAAGACCTGCAATGTCCATGGTCCAAGGATGTTAAGAGACGTAACCTTCAGTTTATCTCTTTCTTTATAGAATGAAAGGAATTTTCTTTAATATAAAGAGACATTATTTTACCATATATTTTCCCCCCCGACGGTCGGCTACCTTTCCGTGGTGGGGGGGACTTCGTGGACTGTGCATTGGAGGCTCGTTTGTTTCCTTCGTACAGACCATGAACGAAAAGCCGACCATTTGAAAATAATTAGCAAAAATATGTTCTTATTTGTCTACTTTTGTCCCGGAGAAATAAAACAATCATTCTAGATTTCTATCACTACTGAAGCTAATGTGATGGTTGTCTCGCCATCCTAACAGGATCGGATCATTTCTAATGACGGTAGAGTCACTGGCGGTTGTCTGAGGATCCAAGAGTAGTGACCAAAGGTACTCAGTGCCTGGCGTTCCCTCCAGTTCGCCCTCAACCAAACATAGCTTTGTACCTTCGATGACCTTGGTCTATACAGGTGGTTTCCCTGAGCCTTACTAACTGAATTACAGGAGAGCGATCCCAGTATGCTCCTGTCACTGGGTAAGGTAATGGGTGGTTCTGATGTTGTCGAGCAATATACGCTCAATGGGGAGAAATTCACGATTTGATGGGATCAGGTAACCTAGTTAGTGTGTTTTCATGACGTCATGAGTAGTGGAAGCGGGGGCCTTTCCCAAAAAGGATACCAAGTTCCTGGCCACCACGGGACCTGTAATAACATAACTCATGGACGATTACGCGGAACAAGGTGGATGGCATCCGAACAAATAATGTTGAATAAGGCAGTTCATTCCAAAGGACTTGCACCAAGGTAAGTAGAGTGCTCAGGTTGGCCAGATGTTCCTCATGGATGCAGTACGTGTCCTCAATAAAGTTGGGAACACCTTATCATTAATGGTATGGGACAAGGGTCACAAGAACGCATGGACATCAACACCAGCTTCCCGTCCTGCTTGAGATGGCTGATAGATCGCTCATAACTAGTGATTTATATGTTATAAATAATCTTGCTGACGGGATCATAGTCAGCAAGATCGTCTACACCCCTTCTCCATCATCCCTCTCTGGGGTTTACATATTATCAAATAAATGCCTTAAACATTGTTCATAGATACGTACGTATGTTGTACAAAGACTATAAACGAAAGATAGGAAAGTGGCTGCCTCGTCGTGTGACTTGACCAACGAACAAACAAACGCACAAACGTTTTCTCGGAAACCTCCTGGATGGCTCTGTCAAGTGTCGTTTGACAGTAGATATGCGCGAGATTCAAATCATTGTTTACCAGAAACTTCACAATGGCCGGCGGATGTTATCCATGCGTTATATGCAAGGGTAGGAAAATCACCCATACAAAATCGCATTTTTCAGTTTTCACAGGACAAAGAGAGGTAAATTTTTTTTATATGAAATGGTGATATATCAATAAATATAAGCGTAGGAAATGAATCTACTGTTCTAGTAGTATTACAGACATTGGACCTTGTTGAAATGCTGGCTGGGATTTTCCATTGTGAATATATACATCACATATACTGAAGTTCTGAGGTTGACATTGACTATCATTCTGTCTTATAAATATTACTGATGATAACAGATGTATGAGACTGAGAGACGTCTTGAAAACTGTGGCATCCATCAAAAATAAGTCATCAGACGACTTGCATAAATATTTCAGAATTTGCAGCCATCACTTTTCCAAGAGGAACTATGTTAATGATTCCAGACTTTGTCATGCTGCTTGCCCTGATCAAAATTTAGAAGGTAAATCGGATATCATTTGTTTCATAACCTGATTTTCACCAAATATCTTTTCTTGGATTGTCGTTGTCATATATTTCGTATACAGTATATTTCACTTCATAAAAAAAAAAAAATCTATGCCAGTAAAGCATATGGTCACCATATTTTCATGTTTTACCCTCATTGGCAGATCCTGGCACTGGTGGATTTTACTATCATGATCATGATCGATCTTTTAGTACTATAACATTTTATTTATTCATTTTGCTTTGTCGCTGTCTCCCGCGTTAGCGAGGTCGCGCAAGGAAACAGACGAAAGAATGGCCCAACCCGCCCACTTACACATGTATATACATACACGTCCACACACGCAAATATACATACCTATACATCTCAATGTCCACATATACATATATACACATGTACATAATTCATACTGTCTCCCTTTATTTGTTCCCATCGCCACCTCGCCACACATGGAATAACAACCCCCTCCCCCCTCATGTGTGCGAGGTAGCGCTAGGAAAAGACACCAAAGGCCCCATTCGTTCACACTCAGTCTCAAGCTGTCATTTAATAATGCACCGAAACCACAGCTCCCTTTCCACACCCAGGCCCCACACAACTTTCCATGGTTTACCCTAGACGCTTCACATGCCCTGGTTCAATCCATTGACAGCACGTCGACCCTGGTATACCACATCGTTCCAATGCACTCTATTCCTTGCACGCCTTTCACCCTCCTGCATGTTCAGGCATCGATCACTCAAAATCTTTTTCACTCCATCCTTCCACCTAAAATTTGGTCTCCCACTTCTCCTCATTCCCTCCACCTCTGACACGTATATAATCTTTGTCAATCTTTCCTCACTCATTCTCTCCATGTGACCAAACCATTTCAAAACACCCTCTTCTGCTCTCTCAACCACACTCTTTTTATTTCCACACATCTCTCTTACCCTTACGTCACTTACTCGATCAAACCACCTCACACCACACATTGTCCTCAAACATCTCATTTCCAGCACATCCACCCTCCTGCGCACAACTCTATCCATGGCCCACGCCTCGCAACCATACAACATTGTTGGAAACACTATTCCTTCAAACATACCCATTTTTGCTTTCCGAGATAATGTTCTCGACTTCCAAACATTCTTCAAGGCTCCCAGAATTTTCGCCCCTCCCCCACCCTATGATTCACTTCCGCTTCCATGGTTCCATCCGCTGCCAGATCCACTCCCAGATATCTAAAACACTTTACTTCCTCCAGTTTTTCTCCATTCAAACTTACCTCCCAATTGACTTGACTCTCAACTCTACTGTACCTAATAAACTTGCTCTTATTCACATTTACTCTTAACTTTCTTCTTTCACACACTTTACCAAACTCAGTCACCAGCTTCTGCAGTTTCTTACATGAATCAGCCACCAGCGCTGTATCATCAGCGAACAACAACTGACTCACTTCCCAAGCTCTCTCATCCACAACAGACTGCATACTTCCCCCTCTTTCCAAAACTCTTGAATTCACCTCCCTAACAACCCCATCCATAAACAAATTAAACAACCATGGAGACATCACACACCCCTGCCGCAAACCTACATTCACTGAGAACCAATCACTTTCCTCTCTTCCTACACGTACACATGCCTTATATCCTTGATAAAAACTTTTCACTGCTTCTAACAACTTGCCTCACACACCATATATTCTCAGTACCTTACACAGAGCATCTCTATCAACTCTATCATATGCCTTCTCCAGATCCATAAATGCTACATACAAATCCATTTGTTTTTCTAAGTATTTCTCACATACATTCTTCAAAGCAAACACCTGATCCACACATCCTCTACCACTTCTGAAACCACACTGCTCTTCCCCAATCTGATGCTCTGTACATGCCTTCACCCTCTCAATCAATACCCTCCCATATAATTTACCAGGAATACTCAACAAACTTATACCTCTGTAATTTGAGCACTCACTCTTATCTTGTACAATGGCACTATGCAAGCATTCCGCCCATCCTCAGGCACCTCACCATGAATCATACATACATTAAATAACCTTACCAACCAGTCAACAATACAGTCACCCCCTTTTTAATAAATTCCACTGCAATAACATCCAAACCTGCTGCCTTGCCGGCTTTCATCTTCCGTAAAGCTCTTACTACCTCTTCTCTGTTTATCAAATCATTTTCCGTAACCCTCTCACTTTGCACACCACCTCGACCAAAACACCCTATATCTGCCACTCTATCCTCAAACACATTCAACAAACCTTCAGAATACTCACTCCATCTCCTTCTCACATCACCACTACTTGTTATCACCTCCCCATTAGCCCCCTTCACTGAAGTTCCCATTTGCTCCCTTGTCTTACGCACTTTATTTACCTCCTTCTAAAACATCTTTTTACTCTCCCTGAAATTTAATGATACTCTCTCACCCCAACTCTCATTTGCCCTCTTTTTCACCTCTTGCACCTTTCTCTTGACCTCCTGCATCTTTCTTTTATACCTCTCCCACTCATTTGCATTTTCTCCCCACAAAAATCGTCCAAATGCCTCTCTTTTCTCTTTCACTAATAATCTTACTTCTTCATCCCACCACTCACTACCTTTTCTAATCAACCCACCTCAAACGCTTATGCCACAAGCATCTTTTGCGCAAGCCATCACTGATTCCATAAATACATCCCATTCCTCCCCCACTCCCCTTACCTCCTTTGTTTTCACCTTTTTCCATTCTGTACTCAGTCTCTCCTGGTACTCCCTCACACAAGTCTCCTTCCCAAGCTCACTTACTCTCACCACTCTCTTCTCCCCAACATTCTCTCTTCTTTTCTGAAAACCCATAAAAATCTTCACCTTCGCCTCCACAAGATAATGATCAGACATCCCTCCAGTTGCACCTCTCAGCACATTAACATCCAAAAGTCTCTCTTTCGTGCGTCTATCAATTAACACGTAATCCAATGACGCTCTCTGGCCATCCCTCCTACTTACATACGTATACTTATGTATATCTCGTTTTTTCAGCACATAAATCTACAAGCTCTTCACCATTTGCATTTAAAACACTGAACACTCCATGTATACCAATTATTCCCTCAACTGCCACATTACTCACCTTTGCATTCAAATCACCCATCACTATAACCCGGTCTTGTGCATCAAAACCACTAACACACTCATTCAGCTGCTCCCAAAACACTTGCCTCTCATGATCTTTCTTCTCATGCCCAGGTGCATATGCACCAATAATCACCCGTCTCTCTCCATCAACTTTCAGTTTTACCCATATCAATCTAGAATTTACTTTCTTACACTCTATCACATACTCCCACAACTCCTGATTCAGGAGTAGTGATACTCCTTCCCTTGCTCTTGTCCTCTCACTAACACCTGACTTTACTCCCAAGACAAATCCCAAACCACTCTTCCCCTTTACCCTTGAGCTTCGTTTCACTCAGAGCCAAAACATCCAGGTTCCTTTCCTCAAACATACTACCTATCTCTCCTTTTCTCACATCTTCGCTACATCCACACACATTTAGACACCCCTATCTGAGTCTACGAGGAGGATGAGCACTCCCCGCGTGACTCCTTCTGTTTCCCATTCTTTAGAAAGTTAAAATACAAGGAGGGGAGGGTTTCTGGCCCCCTGCTCCCGTCCCCTTTAGTCGCCATCTACGACACGTGAGGAATGCGTGGGAAGTATTCTATATATATATATGGTAGATGATGATAACAATAGTAATACTAATAATGATAATATCAATAATATCAGGAATGATGGTAATAGAAATGATAATAATTGATAATGATAATAATATATAATGATTATGATATCAGTGATGATATTCATAATAATAGCAATGGCGAGGTAGCGCCCGGAAAACTGACAAAAAAGGCCACCACGTTCGTTCGCACTCAGTCTTAGCTGTCATGTGTAATGCACCGATACCACAGCTCCCTATCCACATCCATGCCCCACAGACCTTTAAATGGTTCACCGCAGGCATTTCACATGCCCTGGTTCAATCCATTGACAGAAGGACGCCCTTGTTGATGGTGTTTTTGTACTTGAAAGCAACATTACAAGAATTGTTTAAGAACATGTCTTAGATGAGATCAGTTGGGAGAATAGGACAACACTTAACCTTTCGATTTATCCTTATTTGTCACATATTTGTTACCAGAAGCATAAAATGTCTTCCTACCTTTCCAGTAAGCTTTATTGTGAGGGAGGAAGAATTGTATTTTTCATGCCTTTAACCTTTACACATTCATAACCCACTGACTCTCGTGAGCAATTGAGGTTGCGCCACAATCAGAAGCCGGGTAGGTGATGAAGTGAGGGCTTCTTCGACGAGGCTGTACTCTTACACTCGTCGACTGACGATGGCATACAGCTGCACCGAAGGGTTAGTCGGGTAACACCAGCATTGTCCTTCCATCAAATATATATATATATATATATATATATATATATATATATATATATATATATATATATATATATATATATATATATATATATATATATATATATATATATATATATATATCCCTATATATATATATATATATATATATATCCCTATATATATATATATATATATATATATATATATATATATATATATATATATATATATATATATATATATATATATATATATATATATATATGTGTGTGTGGAAATAAAAAGAGCGTGGTTGAGAGAGCAGAAGAGGGTGTTTTGAAGTGGTTTGGGCACATGGAGAGGATGAGTGAGGAAAGATTGACCAAGAGGATATATGTGTCGGAGGTGGAGGGAACAAGGAGAAGAGGGAGACCAAATTGGAGGTGGAAAGATGGAGTGAAAAAGATTTTGTGTGATCGGGGCCTGAACATGCAGGAGGGTGAAAGGAGGGCAAGGAATAGAGTGAATTGGAGCGATGTGGTATACAGGGGTTGACGTGCTGTCAGTGGATTGAATCAAGGCATGTGAAGCGTCTGGGGTAAACCATGGAAAGCTGTGTAGGTATGTATATTTGCGTGTGTGGACGTATGTACATGTGTATGGGGGGGGGGGGTTGGGCCATTTCTTTCGTCTGTTTCCTTGCGCTACCTCGCAAACGCGGGAGACAGCGACAAAGTATAAAAAAAAAAATATATATATATATATCCCTGGGGATAGGGGATTAAGAATACTTCCCACGTATTCCCTGCGTGTCGTAGAAGGCGACTAAAAGGGGAGGGAGCGGGGGGCTGGAAATCCTCCCCTCTCGTTTTTTTTTTTTTTTTAATTTTCCAAAAGAAGGAACAGAGGGGGCCAGTTGAGGATATTCCAAAAAAGGCCCAGTCCTCTGTTCTTAACGCTACCTCGCTAACGCGGGAAATGGCGAATAGTTTAAAAGAAGAAAAGAAAAAGATATATATATATATATATATATATATATATATATATATATATATATATATATATATATATATATATATATATATCCCTACGCTACCTCGCAAACGCGGGAGACAGCGACAAAGCAAAAAAAAAAAAAAAAAATATATATATATATCCCATTCTATCTCTCTATCAATATCAATCGGTTCCTGTCTCTCTCTCTCTCTCTCTCTCTCTCTCTCTCTCTCTCTCTCTCTCTCTCTCTCTCTCTCTCTCTCTCTCTCTCTCTCTCTCTCTCTCTCTCTCTCTCTCTCTCTCGATTTCTTTCTTCTCTCACCCTTTGTATCTCTATCGATATCAATCGCTTTCCTTCTCTCTATCTCTCGCTTTCTTTCTTCTCTCTCCCTCTCTATCCCTTTCAATATCAGTTACTTTCCCTCCCCCACCTCTCTCTCTCTCTCTCTCTCTCTCTCTCTCTCTCTCTCTCTCTCTCTCTCTCTCTCTCTCTCTCTCTCTCTCTCTCTCTCTCTCTCTCTCTCTCTCTCTCTCTCTCTCTCTCTCTCTCTCTCTCTCTCTCTACCGCCCTCTGTCTGTCTGTCTGTCTGTCTGTGTGTCTTTCGGTTGTAGTGAAGATGAGCATGTAGGGAAGTTGGCCTCAGGTCAAACCCTACAACAGGGTTGTAGTTCCGCTGTGCATTTGTTGAGGGTTGAAGGTGACGTATGGTTCAAGGTGTAGTGAAGATGCGTTGAAGGGTGTCTCCTTCTGCAGTGATGACCATGGCTGGCTGTACTAGTGTTGCAGGGGGAAGGATCATATTGTTGCATATTACTCGCGAAATATGGCGGGTTTATAAATCTATCTTCACACTAACGCCCTCTCTAAGTGTGTCTGTGGTTTACATACCTTCCAACCGGCTGTGACATGGCTGGCAAGTCTGCAGTATCTAAAGCTCAGCGCTTGAGAAATGGGAATGATGAATATCACACGTAGGGAAGTAATACAAGAAGGGAAGATGTCCATCCGCCCGGCCGCACACGTCTCTCGTAGACGTGTCGCCATCATCACACCTGACGGACCGACAGACAACTCCAGCCACCACCCTGGCCAACACCTCCACCACCACCACGATCCTGGGAGCAAATGTTCTTCGTTTCCATCGCTTTCCTGTTTAATCATTCCTTGCCATTTCTTCCTTATATCATTCCGACACATGCGGGTCATCGCGAAGTCCCAAGCAGATGGCAGATTGAAGAGGCGACGTCGGGGAAAACGTTGAATTTCTATACTCTTTAGTTCATTGACCAGTACCCACATTGACCAGTTCATTGACCAGTACAACACATTTACGTGACATGACATATTCATTACTACCTAATGTTCATTATTTGTTTACTGCACCCTTTTCTTCTTGACTGAATTGATTTAACTTCCTTATCGTATGTATCGTTAACCACACAAGGTTTTAGTTATTCCTGGTCATTTAACGAGTTAGATGTGTCCAGGTGTGAAGGTAAGAGGCAGCCAAGAGGGTCCCGGGACAGTCAAGTAGGACCACTGGTCATGGCTGTTCCCTAATCACTTCTGTCTACCTACACTCACCCATGCCCTCCAGTGTCCATTTTCTCATTACTCCCCTCTCCCGTCCTTCGTCCCTCCAATATTGTGTCTGCTTCCTCGCATCATAAACTTTCCTCACAGACCTTGAACAGCCTCCAAGTACGAGTTTTTCGTTTCCATTTCAAAACTAGACACGTTTTATAGAAAAGCAAGCTGCTGCACATGAGTCATAAAGAAGGCCCCAGCATTAAACCTAATCCTGACGACGCACCCGCAACTCAAAGCGTGTTTACCAGCAGCTTTATCGCTCTTATGACCATCAGCTGACATTTATGCATGTATGTTAGTATATATATGTATACGAACAAAGTGCATATGAACGCGCACCTTCATAGAACATACTAACCTCCAACAGCCAGGAGGCCCATAGCCTAACGGTAGCATTCCCGCCTCTTACACAGGGGTCCCGGGTTCGATCCTGGCTGCTGGAGGTTTGTATGTTCTATGAAGGTGCGTGTTCATATGCACTTTGTTCCTATTCATATACCTCCGCGTTGTACAGTTAGGTTCGGTAAAATGCTATCTGCTGGCTATGTGCGCCTTTGGGAAATGACGGGTGTAGACCCCGTTGCTCACCAAAGTGAGACGAAGGGTATTCGAGTACATAGTATTCGAATAGCTATCTCCTATTTTGCCAGGCCCATACCCTAGCGGAAGCATTCCCTCCTCTTACACAAGGGTCCCGGGTTCGATCCTGGCTGTTGGAGGTTTGTATGTTATATGTATGTATGTATGTACGATGTAGATAAGTAAATGAGTAAGTATATATACTTATATAAGTATACTTTGACTTAGCGACTATAAACAGTTAAAGATCATTAAGTAAGAACCCGTGTCAAGGCAAAAATGCAACCATACAATTTTTCTTTCTGTTCAACTTCCTGGCTGGCTATTAGACTCCTCCTCACATGTATTGTAAAAATGGATGTGGATGTGCTGAGAGAGGCAGCTGATCATTAAGTGGTCAAGGTAAGGGTGAAGATGTGTAGAGATTTTCGGAAAAGAGGAAATAATATGAGTGAGAATAAGGTGATGAAATTAAGTGAGCTTGGACAAGAGACTTGGGTGAAGACATGCCCGGGGAGACTGAGGGCAGAATAGCAAAATGTGAGAGTGAACGAAGCCATGGTAGTGGATAAGGAACGGGAGGTATGTATTCAGGGAAACAGTTCTGGCATGTGCAAGAGAAATATGTGGCATGCAAAAGGTGGGAAGTGGGCAGGTGAGAAAGGGTATTGAGTGATTTGATGAAGTAAAGTTGCTTATTAAAGAGAAGAGGGAGGTGTATGGGCGCTATCTAAAGAGAGGAGTGAAAGTGATTGTTGGATGTAAAGAGAAAGAGCAAAGACGTCAGGAGGAATATGCAGTACTGAGAAAAAGAGAAAATAAGTGTTAGTGTGAGCAGGTATCAGCAAACTTCAGGGAAAAGGAAATTACTATTATAACTAATGGGAACATCGGTGAAGGGGCAAACTGGGTAACAGGTAGTGATGAGGTGAAGAGGAGGCGGAGTTACTTATCTAAAGAAGTGCTGAATGTGTTTGATGACAGGATGGCAGATTTTTCCTTCCTTCCTTTTCTTTCCTTCCTTTGGAGGAGTATGAGAAGAGAGAGTCATAACAAGTGGCTTGGTGAAGAGGGAAGAGGTAGTGAAAGCCTTACGCAAGACTGTTCCAAGGCGGCCGTAGTGGATGATACTGCGGTTGAGTTTTCAACAAAGGAGACGGGATTGTTCATTGGTTAGGAGGCTTAATGTATATACGGCTCACGCTGTAGCAGCATATGATGATTGTCAGAATCCTATCTAGTGTTACTGTATTAAGGCAAGGGGAACAAAAGTGAATATTTGAATTGCAGAGGTACAAGCTTGCTGCGCGTACCTGCAAGTTCTATCAGCGAGTAGATACTGAGAGGGTGGTGGCATGCTTAGAGCTTCAGACTGGGACGGGAAAATGTGGCTCCAGGAGAAATAGAGAATGTCTGGATCGGGTGTCTGCTTTCACGAATGTGTACGAGAAATACTTAAAGAAACAGAAGGATTTGTATGTGGCGTTTATAGATCTAGAGAAAGCATATGATAGGGTTGAGAGAGATATCCTGTAGAAAGCTGATAGAACCAAGGAAGATTTTTTATGAAATGCTTGAGTGCAAGTAGGAAGAAGGAAGGGTGAGTGATTTCAGCTGAAGGTGGGTCTGCGGTAGAGGTGTATGATGTCACCATAGCTGTTTAATTGTGTATAGACAAGGCAGCACCGGAAACAAACAAAGGAAATGGCCTCATTCACTCGCATCTACTATCTACCTGCCAAGTATAATGCATCAAAACCATAACCCTATAAGTGCGTCCTCGCCCTGTATACCCTTACGTGGTTTCCCTCGACCACTTTATACGCCCTGATTTGGCCCTTCGACATCACTCCAAATCGCTCTCTCCTTTGCATGCCTCTTACCCATCTGCATGTTCGGGCCCACTACACCCAAAGCCCCATTCACTCCATCCTTCCATCTACTTCGTTTACCTGTTTTTCAAGTTATGTTTACTTCAGAAATGTATACCCATATTGTCATCCTCTCCTTATGTCCTCACCATTTTATCATACATCCCTCAGCTCTCATACATACTCCTCTTACTACCTCACCTCTCTCTTACCCTATAATTTCTTGTTTGAATAACCCTCCTCACACCACATATTGTCCCCAATATTCTACTTCCAACACATTCACCCTCCTCTGTCATCTGTGGCAACAAGAAAGGTATGGTTGACGGAGCTGAAGATGGGTGCGCAGAGGTGATCTGAACATACTGAGAGAATGAGAGAGGAGAGGTTGACAAAGAGGATATATGTGTCTGATGTGGAAGAGAAAAGAAGAGGAAAATAGAATGGGATGATATGTAACAATTAAGATAATTATCAGAAGATTATATATGATTTAATGAATTAATTTATGATGATTCTGTGAACGACTGCCAGTTTCGAGGGTCATTGTTAATGCAGGATAAAGAGCAGTGCTTACTGGAATGATACTCTCCAACTCTAAAGGCTTCATAATGTGTTAACATAAAGAGTCATGCAAAATGTAACAATATAGGATCATAGATATGTGTGATGTATGTCAGTATAGATATTCACAAGCATCATTCCACAAACAACATCTGTGCGAGTTCACATGGCTGCTGTTTGCATACGACAGTGTTTCCTTTACTTGGATATCCTAGTCAAATATAGCCAAGCCATCTTCACAATAGTTTACGACAACTTCTTAAGTTGGAATGGAGTTTCCCCCTTAAAAGAGCGATGGTATCGTCAACTGTGGACGTGCCTTGTGTTATGTTCCCTCGCAAGGCTTGGTGGCTGCCTCCACACATGCTGACGGTATGTGGTCTGTATCTGTTGGTCTCTATGATATTCCTTAATGTTGCATGGTTCCTCTCTCTCTCTCTCTCTCTCTCTCTCTCTCTCTCTCTCTCTCTCTCTCTCTCTCTCTCTCTCTCTCTCTCTCTCTCTCTCTCTCTCTCTCTCTCTCTCTCTCTCTCTCTCCCATTCTGTCTACGTACGGTATCTGTTAATCTAGCCGGCCACTAGAAATACCGTCTGTAGAAATTTAAAGTTTTATTTAAACACATTATCCTTCTACTTGTAATCGTGTAAATATTATTAGACAATACTTGTGTAGATTCTTTTTCAGTGATACCACTCTACAGGTCACCAAGAGTTTGTATACCAATCATTTCAGACATACACAAAAAGCACAATGGCCCAGCCCTCTGGCTAAGGTAATCTCTCAGTGCACAACAGATATCATGACATCAGTGTATCTGTGATATGTGATATTGTTGATGCGGACCAAACATGGTTTGGTGAGTATACCAGGCGCAGCAGTTACGTTGTTAATAATGGATCTATTCAAGCCGCAGCTTTTCTTGGTGGCAAATGAAATATGTCCAGTTTTCTTATGAACAAGAAATATTCTTACATTGGGTTTGCTCAAGGGCTGTAAGTGGACCCAATAATCAAGACGACTAAATGATGCTAGGAGGCATTTACGTGCATGGTATAGTTGTGATCAAGACCAGTTGAAAAAGAAAGAAAGTAAAAAGAAGAAAGGCGCATGAAGGATGCGGGGCATTATAGGAAGATAAGAAAAATATGATATTGGGTGATGGTGCAGCTTTATAGATAAGATGAAGAAGAACATTAATCACACAGCAGACTTCTGTTAAACAGATAACGAAAACCAGAGAATGGGTCAAGTATAGCACAAAGGAGTAGTGTGTCATAAACTTATACATCTGGCAGTACAGCACCCCATGTCTTAGAATCTGGACCTGATATATGTGGAGATATATCCAGCAATAGTAAGACGTGTTCTGGTTGTTAGTAACTCATTAACTGAACAGATTATTATTTCTTTAGTACAGCCTCCCTGAAGGATCAGTGAGAATGTGATGATATTTTCCTGCTGCTGATTCAAGTTATAATCCGTTGAAATTTCTCATCATTCAGTTGAGACTCTGTTAATGTGTGTCAGTTCCTTGCATGTGGTAAATGTGTCCATTCGTTTTTAAACATACGTGGACTTACGTTTCACGTAATTTGCAAATTTCTTTATTTTAGTGGGTAAATTCATATATTCACCTAAACTTGCTCTTGATCGACTACTGGGCGACGTTCAAGTGTCCTTGTATGGACACTGTATGGCTAGTGTACCTTCAGTGTGAGTGTTGTGTTGACACGGGGGTGGATACCCTGGGCGGGCAGTGTAGCCCTAGCGGGAGTGTTGTGGAGTGTGGAGGTGTAGGACGACACATGTTGTCTTAATATTTCATATATTACTCTGATGTCTTCCCTGTTTGCTCAGTGATTGAGCTTTTGATAGTTTTATGCAATATATACCATGCTCTTAAGTTGGTTTATGGAACTCAACTGTGTACTTGGCATTCAGGTGAGATGATAATCAATTCAATATCAAACACGTAACTACTGTTAGGTATACTCGAGTTAGAGTATAATGGACATCAAACGCCAGGGAGGAGCCTCCGCCACCCTGAGTGTCCACTACAGTTCCCAGTTACGTCATGGTCAATATGCCAGCACTCACCGGGTCTCCAGCCTTATCAGGAGCTGACCACTCTCTCTGTGTCTGGCATCACAACGTTGATGGATTCATATCGTCTTTGTCTCGATGTTACTTTGAACTCTTTATAAGCATTATGAGCATATGCTCATGATGAACTTGTGGTAGTAGTAGTAAACACGTCTATCCATTCCTCCACACCAAAAGGAATATATGTATTACTATTACCGTTGTCATACTACCTGTGGACCCCTTATCTAGGGGCTCCTGCAGCTTCAAGGTTGCGTTGCACTCAGTAGCAGGGACAGGATGGAATCCTATGAGACAATTTTTTTTCGTGAGACTGTACTATGTTTCCTTAGGCGACGATGACACATATCTTCACCAAGAGTGACTTTTGATTCTTTTCTCCGCTGTGTAGCCAAAACTAAGAGAAATACAGTAAAATACACACACACACACACACATACACACACACACACACACAGAAACACACACACACACACACACACACACACACACACACACACACACACACACACACACACACACACACACACATCTCCTTTGTTCTACTAAGAGGGAATAGAGAAGGTAAAGATAAAACCAAGAAGGAAGGATGAAGATGAGAAGAAATCAATCAATAAGGAAGGATGAAGATGAGAAGAAATCAATCAATAAGGAAGGATGAAGATGAGAAGAAAACAATCAATAATTCCCTGCCCACCGTCACCACTCCCTCCCTCCTGCCTCATCATAAATCACTTTAAGTTTTACGATTCCCAGTGAGAAAAGGGAAGGGAAGGGAGAGACTGTGTAGAGGTAAAGCTATACAAAGGAGGAGAGGTGTGTGTGGTGCAGGTATGTTAAGACCAGCAGCCCGGCAGCTTAGTTATAATGAGAGAGAAAGTAAGACCAGCAATCTTGACACACAGGCTGGAAGATGGTTTCCAGCATCACTTTAACACTCTTAAGTCGGGATGACGGTACTTCCCTGGGCGGCTGGTGTCCACACATTACTGACACGGAGGATGTAAGATGGTTCCGGGTACCACTGTAACAGTCCTAAGTCGGGATGGTAGTACCACCCTGGCCGGTTGCTGACTATAACCTACTATGTATAAAGTTCTGCTGCTGTTATGTGTTGTCCCCAAGGTGGTTTAACATATACAGTACAATATCATTACATGGTGAGAGGTGTTACAATTGCCACTGGAAATTGTGGTGTAGAGTTAATGTCTGCCGGAAGGAACTGAAGTTGAAAAGGTAACATGTTGAAGAAATAACAAAAAAATGACAGGGATTATAAAATGCATGAAGAAAAACAAGTAAGAGGAGAAAACGGAAAGTGGATGGAAGTAAACGTAAAGTCGTTACGTGTGAGAAATGGAGTCTGAATGCAGAATGTGGCTGGATGGAAAGATGAAGTTACTGAGGTTTGAATATTGGAGGAATACTGCAGCAAGGATGGAGAAGGATGACTCAGGCACAGGAGGCTGGAAGAACAGGCAAGTTGCCCCAGCAATAAGGAGAGTAAAGAAAGGAATATATTTCACATGTTAAGTTTGGCAGATTGTTGAAAGAAGCAGCGGAATATACGTTGTTGTATGGCAGTAAAACATGGATCTGCTGGAGTAGAAAGTCTTTCACAGGACAGGTAACTAGGGCGAGTCTTGTAAGAAGATAAGTTACCAAAATGAACAGTCTGTCCAAAATGAAAAATGGAATTGTGATAACAGGAAAACCAAGTAGATTTTGCGTTTTGAAAAAACATAAACCATGAACTTCAGTGGTATTTTCTGAAGATGACTTGGATAGATTTTTTAGATAAACAAAATTTTTCTACTGAAGAAAAAGAGATTTATGCAGTTTACTGAATAAAAAAAGACTTTGAATGTCTGAAGGCTAGAAATCAGTAAATGATAATGAATTTTTACTCATATAAATCGGAAACGGTCAGGAAAAAGCAAGAAATGCTGTCTTGCTTTCAAAAAATTCATATATAGATTATTTAAGGAGGGCTAGGAGAGGATTTGCCATACATCATCATGATAACCTGCCGCGTGAGGTAAGTCACGTATGGAATTTGTTGTAAGCAATATACTTTATGGCATCTTGCGTAATGATATCAAATAGTACCGATACTTTGATGATATTCCTTGTTTGTGGCTTATTGATAGAAATAAAGATTTACTTCTTACTAATATGAGTTGTTTGATAAACTAAATAAAGCTCACTCTTGAAACTGAGACATTGGCATTCTTAGACTAATTTTCATAGGGATGAAAACAGCCTAGATTTTAGCATATATCGTAAACCCACATATGTCTGTTCATATCATTTACTACTGCTCTACTTATCACAACAAAGTGAAACGTTCTATATTTTCATCAACGTTTCTGAGACCATTTCACATTGTAGTCAAAAATTCATTGATGATGAACTCAGCAACATCTATGACAATTATCATATATGACAGAATACCAAACATATCCTTGATTCAACTTGCAATCTTGCAGGAAAGTCTCTTTACAATGCTCAACCTAAAGAAGCATTTGTGAACAAAAACTTTTGTGTGTATCATATTACGCGAATTTGCTTTATTTTCCTATTTTGTTTACCATTTTGATATCAATGTAGTCATCAGCAGTAATAATGTGGTCTGGGGCAGTTTAATAAAAAAGATTCTGCAACTTTTGAGAAGGGTTTTGTTTACAATATCGTCTGTAAAGAGTGTGATCAGTTTTTCACTGTTTAAACTGGTATAGTTCTTAATACTATGATTAAACAACATATAAACAGTGTTAGGTATGGTCAAGATCTAATGAAATATTTGTCCAACTCAAAAGCTTTGGTCATCAACCTAACTGGAGCAGAGTTAAGGTTATCATATACACTAACTCAGTCATGGATAGAAATATAGTTGAGTGGTCTCTTATCAAGTACAGTAAACATGTTAATAAGAACAAAAATTTTGCTTTACATAAATTTGATAACTTTAACGTGTCTGTAATATGAGAGATGTGAGGTCGTCGAGGATGACCTGAGCCCTAAACCCTTCACAAGTTTCTTCATTCATCCGCCGGCCTGGAGGATAAGTCTTGGCCACTGGCGGGAACAGCTAGGCCCAGCGTGGGTGGGACACATGTATCTTTGCCATATATTCCTGAGGGGGGTCAACCCCCAGCCCCCAACACCCAACTACCCGCTGCGAACCCCACGACCTAAAGGGGTAGTTCAGGGCACATAAAATCTGGCTTTCGATTTCCTTAGAGTTTCGTTTACATGTTAGAACATATAAGCAGATAGACAGATAGACACTGACAAATGTACACGCATATCCGTTATAGTAAGATAGTGGCTGATATGATACAATCAGTGTTATGGTAAGACTATGAGATCATTCCACTGTCATGCATCATATACTCAAGTTGCATGTGTAAACTCTGAAAAATAAGTGATATATATCAGAGGTTTAGTGACTAAAGAAGACAAGAAGGTTAATTGGTCTCACCCGAGTTCACCTTCCACGGAAAGAGCAACGACACTGTACATGGGAGTACATGGGACGGCCAGACAACAGAGGTAGTGATGATCTATAACAAGGTTAACAGCTGGAGGACAGTAAGATATCCTAAAGCTTATTGTTCTACGGGTTGAGGTCACTGGGGAAGAGTCAGGGGGACAAGAGATGAGTTGTGGATAAAGTTCCACTTCTGACACTGTGGTTTAGGACGATAACACGTTTTCCGCTTGAAGATATTGACCCTCGGGTGTCATAGTGTCTCATGAGTAGAGAGACGAGGTGGCTGAGACCAACCCAGGGTGACAGTATGATTGTCGTCAGCTAAGATATGGTGCACTTCCGGAGCGGAAGAGGCTCGTGTGTAGGAGGTTTTCCAAGGCTAGTGAGATATTTGGCAACTTATTATAACCTGGGTCACTAACTGTGGCAGATGGGTTGCTTTATATTCAGTTGAAACAACGTTAGTTCTGTTGACTATGAATAATGTGCTTTGTGTTAAGACACCTCACTAGTTCATACAGGTACACACCATCATCCATAGCTGTGTGCACAAGACTAGTAGAACTTAAGTCAATCTTATATCTTGTTGGTTATTGATATCCTTGTATTGGCTGTCATGTTTATGTTCATTAACAGTGTTGTCTTCATCCTCATAATAGCTGGTGATTCCAATGAGCACGTGCGTGTCTTAGTAGCATGGGATGTGCCACATGTCTATTAACTTTATGTTTCATAGCAGGAATGATGAAAACGTATATGTTGTACAGAATTATCTCTTGGAACTGCATATCGTAAATTTCAGACTCGTACATCTTGGCTTTCCGATCCTCATTGTTTTCCATGATTTTTCATCCATGTTTGTATGACCTTTACTGTGGCATAGGACACTGTGGACTCCTTCCTGGATGAAGGGACAGCTCATGCACGAGCCTGAAAAGAGCACTTACGTACGATAGATCACCTGCCTGATATCACCCATGGATAAATTATCCACCAAAGCGTCCGAGTGGTTGACAGGATGTGATCGTCTTAATCTTCTGGAGCAGTCATTATGGCCAGGTCAGCTCAGGTCGGAGGAAACCCTGACTGACAAAACAGATCAGGCAGCTCTGCCAGAGACTTAGTGAGATATCAGAACCTTCACACGTCTGACGATGATACCATAATTCCACAGTGAATTATGAGATCGTTGCCTCTCTACCGTCACTCTTAATACAAGAATATGATGACGATGAGAGAATAGAGACAAGTGGGAAAGAACAAGAGGAAACATTTGTCAACGGTGAAAAAGTGCAATTTTGCTCAGTCCAGACTGTGTGGGGATCGTGTTGAGAAGGAACAGAAGGTAAAATGTCACCTGCACCGGTACAGATACAAGGCAATATTGTGTCGTGGGACATGTGCGAATTGTGAGATATAAGAAGGGTGTAGGAACTCCCCGGAGAGAGAGAGAGAGAGAGAGAGAGAGAGAGAGAGAGAGAGAGAGAGAGAGAGAGAGAGAGAGAGAGAGAGAGAGAGAGAGAGAGAGAGAGAGAGAGAGAGAGAGAGAGAGAGACTCGTGATGTAAACTTGACCGTTCAGAGCCACAGACAGGTAAAGTCATAGTGGTCTCCATAGTGTGGATGGACAGTGTTGGAGCAGACATCTGTCCTGTGCTGTTTTCCTTTACCAATGCCAGTGTCGTGATCGTTCGTGAATTACTGAAGGACATTATCCAGGCGGTTGATCGAGTGATAGCAGTACTCTCACCTACTATTACGTGCCTACTATTGAAAAATATATCATTAATTACATGCACATATACTCTACATATACATGTGAGAATACTATTTTCGTGTTATTTCTAGCCTGTCTTACACTAGGAGATAATATCAGCATAGTGATACGAGGAAACAGATAGGCTACAACTGCTGCCAGACTGGTGGGCGAGTTTGGTCGAATAAGAGCGGACAGGCAAGAGGAACTGACTAGTCATGGAGCGCTACCCAATGGGGACCGGGAACCTGAGCCAACAGCAGTGAATATAACCTAAGTGCTAACCTACTGTCATATTCTCCAGAGAAGAATAACTGTCAAAACGTTGAGAATTGAATCCTGATTAGCAGTTCGTGTCTCAATGCTACCTTACTACTTATCTCTCAGACTGAACAACATTCTATCCTAATAATTTATCATATCCAATCTAATATGCACCTCACCTTCTGTTCATCCACCTTGTCAAAAATGATTACTAGGAAGCAGCAAATCACACAAAACAGAAGCACTCAGAACAATTACTGGTTCCGTAACGACCACAAGCATCCTCGTTCACAACGATACAAAGATCCTCCCAGTATAATACCACCTCAATACGTCAGGCGCTCGGTCCTTTACAACAGTAGTAGACACTTCCCATCCAATCCAGTCCATAACTAATCACCTCTATCCACAGATTCTCCTACTCCCTAATGACACAACACTAGTAAAACGCTGACGCACATAAATGACACAACAAATACGATACAACTGACCTCCTAACCCAGTCTTAAACACCATTCCAGCAGAGATACACAGACAACACCCGTGTATTTCAAGAATTGTATGATAATAGAGAAGGTTCAAGTGATGGGACCCTACGAGTGTAAAACTCCCTTCTTAAACAGTGTGAATAGGTAATTACTAGTAGGTAATTATACAAATGTGACATGACACTCACAAGACATGTAAGAGTCGCACCTGATCCATCTCTACAACTTTATAAACACCGGTTCAGCATGTACCAAGACTCGTTATGCCCAAGATGCAACTTCCATACTCAGGATACCGAACAACTGCTCCTAAATTACTCTGCACTTACCTCACACAGACATGCACACAACAAAACCACTCCTGGTGGATACGGTTGGCTTTGTGAGGGTCAAGGGAGCTCTATAGAAATATTTCCTGAAGCAGGAAGATAGAATAAGCTACACATACGTTATACACGCACACACACACACACACACACACACACACACACACACACACACACACACACACACACACACACACCAAATATATTGAACCCAAGTAAACGTAAGATCACGAGGGTGGGAGACAGTGAAAGTAATCCTCATTATGAATCTTATCTACCAGGGTATGAGCTGTAGGAATCTGTATGTGAGAGGGACTTGTGAGTAGATACCGTCCCCAACCTGTAAAGGAAGCAAACTTTCTGCTGGAAATTATCAGAGTAACATTCAAGTATATGGATGAGGAAAGATTTAGTAAGCTGTTCACATCCTTCATGATTCTCCCTATTGATCCAGTTACTTCCTACCCTTGGACACCTATCCTGAATATTGGAATACCTCTAACCTCTTCCAACGGTTCACCATCATGATGACCCCTGCACCTCATATCACTGTGAATATACACTTCTACCTATCCATGCCTGCAACTGTCTCACCGCCCTATACATACATATATATTGAAAACCAAGATGAGACTACACAGCATTATCTCACTCCCACAGTTGTCTCAGGACTCACTAACCTTTCCTTCACCTGCACACATGCTATACTGTTTGCTGAATATATCTGCTGCGTCCAACAACTTTTCTACTAGACCGTAATTTCACAGATCCTTCCACAATTTATCCCAGTCCAACTCGGCAGATGTTTCTTCTAAGTCCATCAACGTTTCATATACTTCCCTGTGATCTGTTGTCCAAGAAAATAACACACAAGAAGCTCAGAGAGAACAATACCCAAGATGGCAGTGAATTACATCAAGTTAAGTAGAAAGATCTGAAACATCTACGTTAAAGTGAACGTCAATAGGAAGCATACATTGCTGACTATAAAAGATAAACCTTACAATAATTATTTGTTGTCTTTACGTTAAGTTAGTCATAACCCAGTAGTCTGTAGAAACAATTTAATCTACACATTCGAAATTCTTAGGAAATCACTATGTCTTTAACTTAACTGTATATTTTCATCTTTCTCACACTCCCATTCACAATTCTTCCAGAACAGTAAGCTGATTCCTCCATGATTTTTAAGCTCATAATTACCAACTTTTGTTCTGAGAGAAAAAGATTCATTATCACTGTTCCTCTGCAGTCATCTGACACCGTCTAACTTTAACAAAACCACACACATTTGTTTTACATCCATTGTGCTAACACAACACTTCCACTCTCCAACATTTCTGCTGCTGCCATCCCATCCGCTGAAGGGGCTTTTGCTGTGCTGTATCTGCTTACTGTTCATAATTTCTTTTCTCTCATCCATGAATATTGTTTCCTATACAGCCCCCCCCCCCCCCACACACACACACACACACACACACACACACACACACACATGCATGATATAACCGCCTGACTCCCAGACCTTGGGATCATCAGCTCCTTAGAGTTCACCTTCCATTGCTTTAGAGCATCATCTGATGCGGTCAAAAGGCTTACTCCTGCATCTCTTATTTCTTTTTTTTTATTTCACTTCTACAGCTGAAGCTGCGTCTAGTTTCTAATCGACATGATACATATTACCTCACCAAATGATCTAAGTTCAGTCTTCCTTCTCCTGGGATCCACCGTCCAACTCGTGGGAAGGTGAAAGCTTCAATCGTAATATTTTTTGTGGATCTTTACTTTGTGATTCACCTCAAAAAAAGAAACTTTTTTCAATAGAATATAAGTCATGAACTGCCTCTGATCAATAAAGTCTATGTATAAAATCAAACGAAGTTTGTGAACTGGATGAATAATACTTAGACGTGTCCACAAAATGATATATACGACACTAATATTTATTTATTTATTTTGCTTTGTCGCTGTCTCCCGTGTTAGCGAGGTAGCGCAAGGAAACAGACGAAAGAATGGCCCAACCCACCCATATACACATGTATATACATACACGTCCAGACACGCAAATATACATACCTATACATCTCAATGTATACATATACACACAGACATATACATATATACATATGTATATAATTCGTACTGTCTGCCTTTATTCAATCCTATCGCCACCTCGCTACACATGGAATAACAACACCCTCCTCCCTCATGTGTGCGAGGTAGCGCCAGGAAAAGACAACAAAGGCCACACTCGTTCACACTCAGTCTCTACCTGTCATGTAATAATGCACCGAAACCACAGCTCCCTTTCCACATCCAGGCCCTACAGAACTTTCCGTACTTTACCCCAGACGCTTCACATGTCCTGGTTCAATCCACTGACAGCACGTCGACCACGGTATACCACATCGTTCCAATTCACTCTATTCCTTGCACACATTTCACCCTCCTGTATGTTCAGGCCCCGATCACTCAAATTCTTTTTCACTCCATCTTTCCCCCTCCAATTTGGTCTTCCACTTCTCCTCGTTCCCTCCACCTCTGACACATATATCCTCTTGGTCAATCTTTCCTCACTCATTCTCTCCATGTGACGAAACCATTTCAAAACACCCTCTTCTACTCTCTCAACCACTCTCTTTTTATTACCACACATCTCTCTTACCCTGTTATTACTTACTCGATCAAACCACCTCACACCACATATTGTCCTCAAACATCTCATTTCCAGCACATCTACCCTCCTGCGCACAACTCTATCCATAGCCCACGCCTCGCAACCATACAACGTTGTTGGAACCACTATTCCTTCAAACATACCCACTTTTGCTTTCCGAGATAATGTTCTCGACTTCCACACGTTCTTCAGGGCTCCCAGAATTTTCGCCACCTCCCCCACCCTATGATTCACTTCCGTTTCCATGGTTAGATCCGCTGCCAAATCCACTTCCAGATATCTAAAACACTTCACTTCCTCCAGTTTTTCTCCATTCAAACTTACCTCCCAATTGACTTGACTCTCAACCCCACTGTACCTAATAACCTTGCTCTTATTCACATTTACTCTCAACTTTCTTCTTTAACACACTTTACCAAACTCAGTCACCAGCTTCTGCAGTTTCTCACATGAATCAGCCACCAGCGCTGTATCATCAGCGAACAACAACTGACTCACTTCCCAAGCTCTCTCATCCACAACAGACTGCATACTTGCCCCACTTTCCAAAACTCTTGCATTCACCTCCCTAATCCCATCCATAAACAAATTAAACAGCCATGGAGACATCACACAACCCTGCCGCAAACCTACATTTACTGAGAAATCACTTTCCTCACTTCCCACACGTACACATGCCTTACATCCTCGATAAAAACTTTTCACTGCTTCTAACAACTTGCCTCCCACACCATATATTCTTAATACCTTCCACAGAGCATCTCTATCAACTCTATCATATGCCTTCTCCAGATCCATAAATGCTACACAAATCCATTTGCTTTTCTAAGTATTTCTCACATACATTCTTCAAAGCAGACACCTGATCCACACATCCTCTACCACTTCTGAAACCACACTGCTCTTCACCAATCTGATGCTCTTTACATGCCTTCACCGTCTCAATCAATACCCTCCCATATAATTTACCAGGAATACGCAACAAACTTTCACCTCTGTAATTTGAGCATTCACTCTTATCCCCTTTGCCTTTGTACAATGGCACTATGCAAGCATTCCGCCAATCCTCAGGCACCTCACCATGAATCATACGTACATTAAATAACCTTACCAAACAATCAACAATACAGTCACCCCCTTTTTAATGAAGTCCACTGCAATACCATCCAAACCTGCTGCCTTGCCGGCTTTCATCTTCCGCAAAGCTTTTACTACTTCTTCTCTGTTTACCAAATCATTTTCCTTAACCATCTCACTTTGCACACCACCTCGACAAAAACACCCTATATCTGCCACTCTATCATCAAACACATTCAACAAACCTTCAAAATACTCACTCCATCTCCTCACATCACCACTACTTGTTATCACCTCCCCATTAGCCCCCTTCACTGAAGTTCTCATTTGTTCCCTTGTCTTACGCACTTTATTTACCTCTTTCCAAAACATCTTTTTATTCCCCCTAAAATCTAATGATACTCTCTCACCCCAACTCTCATTTGCCCTCTTTTTCACCTTTTGCACCTTTCTCTTGGCCTCCTGCCTCTTTCTTTTATACATCTCCCACTCATTTGCATTATTTCCCTGCAAAAATCGTCCAAATGCCTCTCTCTTCTCTTTCGCTAATAATGTTACTCTTCATCCCATAACTCACTACCCTTTCTAATCTGCCCACCTCCCACGCTTCTCGTGCCACAAGCATCTTTTTGCGCAATCCATCACTGCTTCCCTAAATACATCTCATTCCTCCCCCACTCCCCTTACCTCCTTTGTTCTCACCTTTTCCCATTCTACACTCAGTCTCTCCTGGTACTTCCTCACACAAGTCTCCTTCCCAAGCTCACTTACTCTCACCACTCTCTTCACCCAAACATTTTCTCTTCTTTTCAGAAAACCTCTACGAATCTTCACCTTCGCTTCCACAAGATAATGATCAGACATCCCTCTAGTTGCATCTTTCAGCACATTCTATGAAACAAAAAAGTTTGCCTGAGAAAAACAAAAGAAAAAATAATTTCCTTTTCCGAATCAGGTCAAATTTGAACATCTTAAGATATTTTGAATTAAGTGATCGTCTTTCCTGTACATACGTGATTGTAGCTATAACAGATTCTAGGATGGTTGGCATGGAATATATCCTTTTAGAGTAATAGAGTAATTCTAGGGTGTTAAGTGAAGAGAATATACAAACTAAGGACAGGACCTCACGCTGGCCCACGAGACAAGCCTCTTAAGTGATGGTGTACATCTCACCACACACAGAGTATAACATGGCTACGACAGGAGTCAGTGATCCTCCCTAGAGTTCAGCTAGTGTAGTCCTCTCCCCAGGCCCCTAGCTCCAGCTGCCAGCCCATCTCTGGCTCTGATCTGGCTCGTCAGTACAATTACTAGTTCACGGCCTTTGCCCGAGGTCCTGGTCATTACCGTGTGCCACATCACCAGTACCAGCCATATTGTCTCTAATCTTCCAGTTGCTGTGACCAGCCAAATGTCTGGGTCACTGTCCGTACAGCATCACTGGGTTCATCCTCCTTGTTACAGCTGCTGTGGTCACTCTGATAACCGGGTCACTGTCCGTACAGCATCACTGGGTTCATCCTACCATATCTAATCTTGCTACAGCTGGTGTTCTCACTCTGAAAACCAGGTCACTGCTTGAACTGTGTACTAAGTTCATCCATCTGCGTCTTCTTTTAATACAATTTTAATGAGCTATCTAGCTTTTTGTTTCCGTTTTATTGTAGTCTGAAGTTTAGTTAGTGTAGTGACCTTCCTGTGCTATGTATCCATCACCTGAAGTAGCCCCCATAGTGCTTGGCTCGTCCTCCTCCCCTGACGGTATGAGGAGCCATCCATCCTCTCAGGTGTCACGTCCATGTCTGCCCAATCACACTGTAAGGAAACTCGACAAACGTGAATCGTCTGAGTTCGCTACAGCATTATATCCTGTTGTCTAGTTTTATGCGTAATCCAATAATAATTGTGTAGACATCACACTCAGCACTACACGTTGATGAGAGATTTCCCATGGAAGAATTATTCATTCCTCACATGTACTGTATATCCCAATGATAGTAATTCATCTTAAGTAACGTCTACATCATGTCGAGGTAAAATAAGATACTTATCATCAGCGACATTGTCAGTATTAATATGATTGTTATTCACAATGGTCCGCCTTCCTCCTCTTGATCTACGGAGAAAGTTAGCAAGGGCCCAGTTTCCATTCCTTCCCATGAAAAGAAATTAGAAACAGATTTGACAAGGTTCTGAGAGACTCATGAGCTCTTCTCCTTCCCGTGTGACACACACAAGACAACAACACTTACAGGAAGTGAGAAGTGTAGAAGCACAGCCAAACAAGATGTCAAGTCGGGTCATGGTCAACCAGTGTCCTCAACTATGGGTCCAGCTTATCATAACTTCCCTGCCTTCAAGTCTTTATACTTTATCAAAAGTCATTCATGTGCAGGAATTTCTGAACGTAGAATTGTTGAATTAATCTTTATATAAGATCGTTAAAACTTTAATGCTGCTGCTGGTTTACTGGCCATTAGCTGACTGTGACCTGTTGTTCCCATGTTTATTTCAAAGTCCTGACATTTATGTTTTGTGGATACCTCCAAGGATTATAGTTCCCAAAACGTTATTTCTATTATTTTTGTGTATATTCTGAGTGTTCTTCTATTTACCTATCCTTATCATTCCATTCCCAGTTGCAACGGTGGACCAAGTACATACAGCCTCCACATCATACACACAAACACACACACACATACACATCCTCAACTCACGACAATTGTGTTAAAGTGAAACATGGACCTCCACACTTACAAAGAGCTTCTTACTTTTTCATTTTGCACACATTTTATCATTCTCATGAACTATCTTGTTTATCTTTCATATTATTTCATGAGTAACTGTTACAGGTGGAGGAAATGGTCGGTGATACAGTGTGTGTAGTGCCACCAACGGGACATACGGGATACCACTACTGTTTCTACTGTTGGTCTTAACAGATCCTGCTGGACGATTAACAGACACCTGGTTCGTCGATGCACTCTCACTGTTCAAGGAATAAATCTGTGATAATATTCTTAATTTTCTTACAGTCTTACAACCTGTGTTTATCATGAACGGCCAAGCTTCCTGAGAAAACATATTTTCTGTCATGTGTTACATATACAGGTAGAGTAACCGTGCATTAAACGAGGTGGCGGTTACCCTGGGGAGTTTTTAGTAAGATTTCTTTTTTCTGTCATATTGATGAGGTTGGACGGTTGGTTGGGCTTTGCTTCTAGCAACTGGCAGGGTCATTAAGGCCATCAACGTCAACATGTAGTCATCGACCTAAACAATTTGAACACCTTCCTCAGGTGTTCAAGATAACACTATAACCATACACACTCCATGTAAATGCTCCTGTATTCGTTAGATAAACTCCAAATCCCCCTGAACAACTTTGTTAATAGATGAAGGTAATATACGAAGATGTTATGGTATTTCTTCACATAAAAATTTGTGGAAGTCGATGGACCGTCTTGTTATACCCACCAGCTTTTGTTTACCCCATCATGACTTGAGTGAAGGACGAGAACTGGCACGAGAAGCTACGTACAGCGGCACGTATCATACGTCTGTATGATTTCTTACGATCTATATACGGTTGGTGTAGCAGAATGCTGGGTGGGCAGACTGAGAGTGTCATCATGTAGCTGTGTTAGTTTTAATACCTACTTTTCCTTTAAGTTTGATGTTTGCTTCGCCTTTTATAGGATTATTTACTGATGTGATTCTCAAATTAAGAAGGACTTGCAGTTGACGAGATATCTTATGATGGCACCTGGAAATTGGTATTAGTCCGCCTTTATTACTCCTAGTGATCGTCAGATCCCAACTGAGTGGAATGTGGCTAGTAAAAATCCATTGTACGCACGTTAAATGTAAAGGAACTGAAGTAGGAATGAAAGATTAAAAAAATTAGGGCAATTTGCCCGAATGAGAAAATTTGAAAAAAATGAGAAAAGGAAAATATACAGTCTTTTATTCAGTATGGTCAGGGCAGATATCAAATGGATTTGGGAACGAAGGACTAAGAGCTGGTTCTTAAGTGAGGTGAGTGGAAGTAATGACCGGGGAGGATCGAAGGTAAAGTTGAAAGACAGAATGAGAGTCTGTGTGTGTGTGTGTGTGTGTGTGTGTGTGTGTGTGTGTGTGTGTGTGTGTGTGTGTGTGTGTGTGTGTGTGTGTGTGTGTGTGTGTATGTGTTGTGTGTGTGTGTGTGTGTGTGTGTGTGTGTGTGTGTGTGTGTGTGTGTGTGTGTGTGTGTGTGTGTGTGTGTGTGTGTGTGTGTGTGTGTGTGTGTGTGTGTGTGTGTGTGTGTGTGTGTGTGTGTGTGTGTGTTGTGTGTGTGTGTGTGTGTGTGTGTGTGTGTGTGTGTGTGTGTGTGTGTGTGTGTGTGTGTGTGTGTGTGTGTGTGTGTGTGTGTGTGTGTGTGTGTGTGTGTGTGTGTGTGTGTGTGTGTGTGTGTGTGTGTGTGTGTGTGTGTGTGTGTGTGTGTGTGTGTGTGTGTGTGTGTGTGTGTGTGTGTGTGTGTGTGTGTGTGTGTGTGTGTGTGTTGTGTGTGTGTGTGTGTGTGTGTGTGTGTGTGTGTGTGTGTGTGTGTGTGTGTGTGTGTGTGTGTGTGTGTGTGTGTGTGTGTGTGTGTGTGTGTGTGTGTGTGTGTGTGTGTGTGTGTGTGTGTGTGTGTGTGTGTGTGTGTGTGTGTGTGTGTGTGTGTGTGTGTGTGTGTGTGTGTGTGTGTGTGTGTGTGTGTGTGTGTGTGTGTGTGTGTGTGTGTGTGTGTGTGTGTGTGTGTGTGTGTGTGTGTGTGTGTGTGTGTGTGTGTGTGTGTTGTGTGTGTGTGTGTGTGTGTGTGTGTGTGTGTGTGTGTGTGTGTGTGTGTGTGTGTGTGTGTGTGTGTGTGTGTGTGTGTGTGTGTGTGTGTGTGTGTTGTGTGTGTGTGTGTGTGTGTGTGTGTGTGTGTGTGTGTGTGTGTGTGTGTGTGTGTGTGTGTGTTGTGTGTGTGTGTGTGTGTGTGTGTGTGTGTGTGTGTGTGTGTGTGTGTGTGTGTGTGTGTGTGTGTGTGTGTGTGTGTGTGTGTGTGTGTGTGTGTGTGTGTGTGTGTGTGTGTGTGTGTGTGTGTGTGTGTGTGTGTGTGTGTGTTGTGTGTGTGTGTGTGTGTGTGTGTGTGTGTGTGTGTGTGTGTGTGTGTGTGTGTGTTGTGTGTGTGTGTGTGTGTGTGTGTGTGTGTGTGTGTGTGTGTGTGTGTGTGTGTGTGTGTGTGTGTGTGTGTGTGTGTGTGTGTGTGTGTGTGTGTGTGTGTGTGTGTGTGTGTGTGTGTGTGTGTGTGTGTGTGTGTGTGTGTGTGTGTGTGTGTGTGTGTGTGTGTGTGTGTGTGTGTGTGTGTGTGTGTGTGTGTGTGTGTGTGTGTGTGTGTGTGTGTGTGTGTGTGTGTGTGTGTGTGTGTGTGTGTGTGTGTGTGTGTGTGTGTGTGTGTGTGTGTGTGTGTGTGTGTGTGTGTGTGTGTGTGTGTGTGTGTGTGTGTGTGTGTGTGTGTGTGTGTGTGTGTGTGTGTGTGTGTGTGTGTGTGTGTGTGTGTGTGTGTGTGTGTGTGTGTGTGTGTGTGTGTGTGTGTGTGTGTGTGTGTGTGTGTGTGTGTGTGTGTGTGTGTGTGTGTGTGTGTGTGTGTGTGTGTGTGTGTGTGTGTGTGTGTGTGTGTGTGTGTGTGTGTGTGTGTGTGTGTGTGTGTGTGTGTGTGTGTGTGTGTGTGTGTGTGTGTGTGTGTGTGTGTGTGTGTGTGTGTGTGTGTGTGTGTGTGTGTGTATGTGTGTGTGTGTGTGTGTGTGTGTGTGTGTGTGTGTGTGTGTGTGTGTGTGTGTGTGTGTGTGTGTGTGTGTGTGTGTGTGTTGTGTGTGTGTGTGTGTGTGTGTGTGTGTGTGTGTGTGTGTGTGTGTGTGTGTGTATGTGTGTGTGTGTGTGTGTGTGTGTGTGTGTGTGTGTGTGTGTGTGTGTGTGTGTGTGTGTGTGTGTGTGTGTGTATGTGTGTGTGTGTGTGTGTGTGTGTGTGTGTGTGTGTGTGTGTGTGTGTGTGTGTGTGTGTGTGTGTGTGTGTGTTGTGTGTGTGTGTGTGTGTGTGTGTGTGTGTGTGTGTGTGTGTGTGTGTGTGTGTGTGTGTGTGTGTGTGTGTGTGTGTGTGTGTGTGTGTGTGTGTGTGTGTGTGTGTGTGTGTGTGTGTGTGTGTGTGTGTGTGTGTGTGTGTGTGTGTGTGTGTGTGTGTGTGTGTGTGTGTGAGTGTGTGTGTGTGTGTGTGTGTGTGTGTGTGTGTGTGTGTGTGTGTGTGTGTGTGTAGAGCAACTCCCGAGGACGTTACCTGATAAATGTAAGGAATGTACAGATGTATATATTGGCCAAACAGGTAAAGTAGAAACTAAGAGATGCTTCAGACAGAGTCATCCAGTACTCAGAGGTGACCACAGGGACGCTATTGCTAAACATTGGCAAGAAAACGATCCCCTTGTAGACGTTAATAAGCCTCATCGCATTATGCTACCCGTAATGTCACTGAATCAGTCTTAATTATTGATATTAATAACGTTAACCTATCCGAAGGCAGCCTTCAAGCACATCCTATCATTAACAAAATCATTATGAGGGAATTGATAATAACAAGACAGCATAAGAAGAGTAGTTGAACACGCATATCGCTACCCAGGCCAACCATCCCTGCATAGCCCATCTTAACCACAAGCCACTACCACTTTCCCTCTAATGGCCAGGACAGTTTGTACTCTGAAATGGTGGTAACAGGTTGTACAAGCCTCTGTACTTGTGTTGGGATTTAAAAAAATTGTGAACTGCGTTATTAGGTATGAAGGAATCAGAATTTATGTGTTGTATTGATACCTCACAACAACTGTGAACATGTAACTAATCTCAGTGCCTTATGTTAACTCACTGTGACATCGATCTATGAATATTTAGCAGAGTGAATATGAGACATGTTTGTTTAATTAACTAAAAGTTGAAACACTTGAAAAGTGAAGAAGTTTAATGTCGAAATATGTCAGAAAATCTGTTCTACAGCTCGTGAAATAACACGTCAACATGCACTACCATAAAACCCAGGGACGTCAGTAAACAGTTTATCTCGTGCTGAACTACACACATAAAATGGTTTATGAGTTGTTGGCTGAAATTTTCTTTCGTTGGATGATGTTTCATAAAGGAGGGTGAGGTCTCACGGTGGAATGAAATGTAAGTTAAATCCTATGTAAGAGTCCATCATCATCAGAGTGTTAGTGTAAGGTGAGGTGGCGGTGGCTGGTGAAGGTGGGTTACTGTCCCGCTGTCACCTCTCATGTGACGACCTTTCCATGCCTTGCTGGCTCATGTTATGGCCGCTTCACGGCTTCAACTCTTGTCTTCCTTTAAACTTGGTTCATGAATCTCTATCTTCAACTCTCCTCCCCGTCTGCATCACCATCTCTCTCTTCATCTGTATCACTGTCTTTCTTCTCCTTTCTTCCTTCACACCTTTTCTCCCTCACCTCTCTGCTCCCTAGCGTCACCACTTGCCCTTCTCTTCCCTCCAGTGTCTAACTTTCATACAGTCTGAAGTAATATAAAGTATTCATAGCAGGAAAAGAAGACAACTGACAAGATGGTAAATGTGTGTGTGTGTGTGTTGTGTGTGTGTGTGTGTGTTGTGTGTGTGTGTGTGTGTGTGTGTGTGTGTGTGTGTGTGTGTGTGTGTGTGTCGGTAACATATTTCAAATATTTTTCCTCCATTTCTTTTCATGCTTACAGGCATTCAAACCGAGGATAGAAAGATATCAGTTGTGAGGCAGATCCCAGCTGAGCAATGTTAAGTAGAAACATAAACCATCTTTGATCTGAGGTGGGACACAGTAGCAATCATGTGAAATGTATTAGAATAAACTTTCAGTATAACTTCAATAGTTCACCTGTAATCAGTGAACAACTTATCTCTACAGTTTTGAAGGTATTTTTCCTTTTGTTTTAATCTGTAATTCCAACATCAGAAAAATTTGGAGGAGTGAGGAGTGAGCTCGATCTGTAAGACCATACATTACGTTCAACAGAGTAAATGTCCACTGTTTACCCAACTATTTACTTGCTTGTGTACTGTGGTGGAGTGATTTATCCCATTTTACAAAGCCAATCTGGTCCTGGGTCAGAAATATACCTGGTCACTGCAGGCACTGTAGTTTCAGTGTTTCGTAAATCACTAGATATGTAATTTCACAGAACTGTAAGCTTGCAACTAGGTTCAATTGTCTTTACTCTAGCCGTCACAGTGCTCCGTAATCCAAGCTTTCACATATACTTTACATTGTCGACAACCATATACTCAAAAGCAAATGTTCCATATGACCAAAACTTTATTTTGCTGAGTCACAAGATTACTTATGAACTTCAGTCCATCAACGAGATCATGAAACTTGTCATTTGTCCACCACTGGTGTTGCACTCCGTCTTAGTAGGGTTGAGAACCTTGGTTTCGAGCCAATCTTCAGATTACACTTGCGCAGTGAAAGTTACAAGAGTTATCAGAGAAAGACTCCTGAACCCAACATACAGTCACAGGAATCTGCGTACATTTGTAAGCCATCACGAATATGCCATTTTCCAAGGCTTCTAAAAGTCAGGTTTAAAGGCGATTGACCTCAGATATTTTGATCTGTACCGAGACTTGGTACATCAGAAACTGAGATAGAGCATACAATTTTCTTGCATTAAGCGGTCCACAGAGAACATGGATAGTTATGGTGTAGTTCGAAATCCTTCGAAAGGCGACACAGTAAGTATACATTCGTATGGCGTTAGTAAACTAACTTTATAAAGACCTGCCGCGAATTGCTCCATTACCATGGCTAGTATTCACTATCGTTTCATCACAACCACCTGCAGTTATTCTATTCATATCACATCAACATATGCTAGAAAATGAAACAAGCTTACACTACATCTTTGCCTGAGCCACCAGAAGGTGTAGCGTGACCAAAGTATTGGGAACTTGATTCCAGAATGAAATAACATGTTCTTCTGAGATATTCTACTGTAGTATTCATGATATCTCTCTTGATCTTGCATCACCTATGTAAATACCTTGACGCTGATTATGTTTTTATTCTGTCTGGTACGTCTAATTTTGCTTCTAGCATCGCTGGTAACAACAAGGTCTTATAGGACAGCAAATCAGTTGGTGCATCAGAGCTGCCTGACACACCATGATGATCACAAGCCCCTGCTAACGTCGGCAGCTCAAGCTGGAGCTGCGGGGTCTTGACTGTGCTACACCTGGGGAGGGAAGGTCAGTCGATGACCGACTTACTTTCTGCTTCATTATTGTCTTCATTTTCTGGAGCTGTACTTGCTCCTGCTGTAGTAAAAATTCTAGCCTCCACAGTGGCTCCTCACGGCGATCGCTCCTCATTTTTGTTGCATCTTTATCTTCAGTGCGAACCATTGTTCCTATCACCATCTTCATTGCTTATTGTTGAACTGTAAAAAAGACTTGTCCTCTGGAAAGAACTTCCAAAGTTTTTCACGGGAGAATCTAGAGATACCGTTAAAAATAGAATTACAAATATCAAACATCTTTTTATGGCCTTATCTTGGCAAGCAGACATCATTCCTTATTTGTTTTCAAGAGAAGTCCTCTATCATTTGCACAATATCTATTGAGTTGTATAGACACCATTTTCTAAGTGTCTCCAATCCTGGACGGTAATTCTTCTGATAGTAAAGTCACTCACAGTTCTCTCATGTTAAGTTTGATATTATCTCATAACATCCTTGTATTCAGGTACAATAACTGTGTTCAGTAAAGTTCTTCTGGTACACAAAAAGAAACTTTTTCCCTTGTTAATCCCATAATCAGATTGAATCTGAAACGTCACAATAAGACACGTTCGGCACTGGTAATCTTTGATCATTATATCTACATAAACATAGCGTTTTGACTTGGGAGTCTCAAAGGTTTTAATT
>NC_092228.1:33744045-33754045 GCF_036320965.1 Panulirus ornatus | reverse complement strand
ATTGTTACTCTTGATACAAATATGAACTACTAAGAACAAAGGAAAAGAATAATGGAACTTGTGGTGGAGGTCAGTCATAATTATTCTTATCTATAATCTTCATCATAACATAAGAGGTTCATCGCTCTTTCCAAGGCCCACAGTACCTCCAGCATGTGTTTGTCCATATAGATATGTACCTGGTCTACACCATGGAACAGGAAGCGGAGCTAATGATGAGAGAGAGAGAGAGAGAGAGAGAGAGAGAGAGAGAGAGAGAGAGAGAGAGAGAGAGAGAGAGAGAGAGAGAGAGAGAGAGAGAGAGAGAGAGAGAGCATATTCCTCCTCTCGATCATTACAATGCAGCAACACGGTGGAAGCAGGTGGTGGTGGTGTGGCTGCATCACCATCATACAGTTCCCAGTAAATGGCATCATGATAGGCTGGACGACTCTGACAGCGGGCCAGGCGCTCCTCCAAGATGGAACTGATGTATTAGTGTCCACTACAGACACGTCCAGAAGAAAAACAAAATATGATGCTAGTGATCCATGTGCTGGTGTTTCTTGTTTCTTGGTCAAATTTGTATCACTTCTTCCACATTTTACTACAACAAAAAGTTATCGCTCGAGAGCAGACTGTTGTGTGAATGGACCTTGGGAAACTCCACACTGTGGCCGGATCAAATGAGTGACTTATCAGGTACCACACCTTTATTGTGCTACACACAGGAAGAGAACACTTACTGCAATAGCACAACACACACACACACACACAATAACCCTTTACAACCTGACCACACACAACTCACCACAACCATGTTACCGCTCCACCACACGCGGGAAAACTCCCCCAGAGCCGTACACATGGTTACATTAGTCTACACACACACACAACACACCCACACACACACACACACACACAACACACACACACACACACACACACACACACACCCACACACACACACACACACACACACACACACACACACAACACACCCACACACACACACACACACACAACACACCCACACACACACACGCACACACACACACACACACACACACACACACACACAACACACCCACACACACACACACACACACAACACACCCACACACACACACACACACACAACACACCCACACACACACACACACACACAACACACACACACACACACACACACACAACACACCCACACACACACACACACACACACACACACACACACACACACACACACACACAACACACCCACACACACGCACACACACACACACACACACACACACACACACACACACAACACACCCACACACACACACACACACACAACACACACACACACACACACGCACACACACACACACACACACACACACACACACACACACACACACACACACACACACATGCAGTGTCTTGCCCAGGAATGGCCTCAGAGAGGGGCTATAACCTGCCTCCGGGCAAGACTCTCCGGTCGTCATATCACCTCACAACGGATCATGGCCGCCGCACCGTAACATGTATCACTACAATATATGTATAGCATTTCCAGCAGTGTGGAGAAGGCAGCAGCATCACCATTCCCAGAGCTAGAGTGGCTGATTTCCTCCTCGCCAGCAACAGTTCTCACCATCTACCGTGGAACACCTACAATGGCCTTGGGATAAAGTATACTTCTATAATGCCACTGCTGTAATAAGGATCATAATACTGAAAAATCTTTAATGAGCTGTAATATGTTCATGCAAGTATAATAACTGACAATTGAATTTTTCATAATTATATTCTGAAAAGAATGGTAATAGAATTATGTGTGTGTATACATGATGCTCTTAATTATATTGTTGTTATGGTTGAAAAGTTAGGTTGTAATCAGCAATGTGTCTATGTCGTGACAGACAACTTCTGCTGGAGTTTCTCTTCATATTATCATGGCAAAGTAGATCACAAGGATGATTCTATGTTTCCTGATGATACGGATGTGCACAGACTGTGTGTGTGTGTCTGTGTGTGTGTGTGTGTGTGTGTGTGTTCACTTAAGAATCTTACACACATGAATGCACACACACAAATATACACGTATATTTGTTCGCATAAGAACACGTACAAACACGCTTACACACAAATTTCTCTCTCTCTCTCTCTCTCTCTCTCTCTCTCTCTCTCTCTCTCTCTCTCTCTCTCTCTCTCTCTCTCTCTCTCTCTCTCCTCTCTCTCTCTCTCTCTCTCTCTCTCTCTCTCTCTCTCTCTCTCTCTCTCTCTCTCTCTCTCTCTCTCTCTCTCTCTCTCTCTCTCTCTCTCTCTCTCTCTCTCTATCTCAGAATAGGCGTAAGTTCTAAATTTTTACAAAAATAACTTTATAATTTCATTTGCAGCGGGGAGTCAGCTTTTAAATCCAACTAACTATTAGGCTGGGAAATAGTTGTACTGGTACATACTTTGAACCGATATTTTATGTCTGTAAATGAAAGAAATCTATTGGGATGTTTTTGTTAAGACATTTGTCATTTTTCATTTACGTTTTCATTCATGATATCTCTTTCAAGCTGCCATAAACGCAATGTAAATGTTTCGGTCTTTTGAAGCATTATATTCCAGCAACACAAGCTGTGCTTCTTCATACATACATTCATACTTACATACATAAATTAGTGCTCAAAGATATGGTCATAAGAGAAAATGTTAATCTAAAGGAAAATCAGAACTTCCCATCAAATGACGTACACCTCAGGATGGCTGTGGTAGAGTCTCTTGTGTCGTCGTGGTATTACTAATGCTCAGATCACTATGCCAACTGTTATCATTGTATAAATAATATATGTCATCAGTCAGTACTAGTGATAATAGCAGATTAATGCATGATTGTTACTGTAACGTTATGAGGTCTGACGATCACTGTCTATTGCCAGATGTTCCATACTGTGAACTTCTACAGTAGTATCTTTACAGGATGAGAAAATGTAATCCATTCGTAGTTAGAATTATGTAGCAGATGAATCTGGTACAATGTACGTACGTATAGTGACCACTTAAGTATGGTAATGATTATCACCAGTGTTTTAAAAACTCATGATTGTGAAGGACGTACGTACAGCACAGGAACCCCCTCAAAGACCAACAACAGCGGATTATTTAGCATAAAATCAGAATTGATTTTCAGACAATCTAGATATCACGAAGGCTTCTGAGTCTGTCAGTATTTTGTACAAGAGCAGACTGCTCATATGGACCTCGCAACAGGCAAATTTCTGCGTTATTATAAGAGATAGAATAACTAATTCTTTAGAATTTACAGCTTCCCATCAGAAGGAAAGCAATTCATCACAAGGCAGGTTTTGATGAGGCCCAAACTTTTCTGGAGAACATCATGACATAAACACAAATGAGCCAGTGGAACAGTACGAGACCATCCTGCTCCTCGCAATGTCGTTGCTATAAACACACTAAACTATAATAATCTCAACAGGAAGAAGAGGAGGTGCAAGATCCACAACCATTGTCTGTTGTGGCTGAAGAAGACAAAGGAGGAGACAGGCCATCGAGAGACAAGGGCTCGTGCCAGACTAAGGCCTGACCAACCTTTTAACAACAATAACGCTGTCATGCTATGCAAACATGCAAAGGTTAACATCGTGCACCTGGTCTTCAAAAATGTCCCCATACGAGCATTCACAAAAGGTCATTAAAAGCCATGTTTTGCATTCTGTTTATAACTAAAGACTTGTTATATCTTTTATACTTTCAGGAGAGTAATCCTGTAAGCAGTTGAGGTAGACGTTAGCTGAAGTCAACAAAGCGCTTCCTCATGAGAAGTTATAAAGAAAGTAGTGGAGCCAGATTTCCCTAAGAATGTTTCATTTATGCTGAGGGAAACACTGTGGTGTAGCAACTAAACACGACAAGCATGACCCGACTGTGCGATAATGCCATTATATGTGGTGACACAAGTGGTCCTGGGAACATATTAAGATAACGGTAATGAATGATATACTCCAGGATGTAATTTACCGTCATGCTGAGCTGTGGGTTACCACCAGGATCAGCCCACACACAGTGGCAAGCAGCACTGCTCCCAGACACCACTGGCCGAGGGAAGGTGGCACTCCTCCCAGACACCACTGACCGAGGACAGGTGGCACTGCTCCCAGACACCACTGACCGAGGACAGGTGGCACTGCTCCCAGACACCACTGGCCGAGGGAAGGTGGCACTCCTCCCAGACACCACTGGCCGAGGGAAGGTGGCACTCCTCCCAGACACCACTGACCGAGGACAGGTGGCACTGCTCCCAGACACCACTGACCGAGGGAAGGTGGCACTCCTCCCAGACACCACTGGCCGAGGGAAGGTGGCACTCCTCCCAGACACCACTGACCGAGGACAGGTGGCACTGCTCCCAGACACCACTGACCGAGGACAGGTGGCACTGCTCCCAGACACCACTGGCCGAGGGAAGGTGGCACTCCTCCCAGACACCACTGGCCGAGGGAAGGTGGCACTCCTCCCAGACACCACTGACCGAGGACAGGTGGCACTGCTCCCAGACACCACTGGCCGAGGGAAGGTGGCACTTCTCCCAGACACCACTGGCCGAGGGAAGGTGGCACTGCTCCCAGACACCACTGGCCGAGGGAAGGTGGCACTCCTCCCAGACACCACTGGCCGAGGACAGGTGGCACTCCTCCCAGACACCACTGGCCGAGGGAAGGTGGCACTGCTCCCAGACACCACTGGCCGAGGGAAAGTGGCACTCCTCCCAGACACCACTGGCCGAGGGCAGGTGGCACTCCTCCCAGACACCACTGACCGAGGACAGGTGGCACTCCTCCCAGACACCACTGACCGAGGGAAAGTGGCACTCCTCCCAGACACCACTGGCCGAGGACATGTGGCACTCCTCCCAGACACCACTGACCGAGGACAGGTGGCACTCCTCCCAGACACCACTGACCGAGGACAGGTGGCACTCCTCCCAGACACCACTGACCGAGGGAAAGTGGCACTCCTCCCAGACACCACTGGCCGAGGACATGTGGCACTCCTCCCAGACACCACTGACCGAGGACAGGTGGCACTCCTCCCAGACACCACTGGCCGAGGACAGATGGCACTCCTCCCAGACACCACTGACCGAGGACAGGTGGCACTCCTCCCAGACACCACTGACCGAGGGCAGGTGGCACTGCTCCCAGACACCACTGGCCGAGGGCAGGTGGCACTCCTCCCAGACACCACTGACCGAGGACAGGTGGCACTCCTCCCAGACACCACTGACCGAGGACAGGTGGCACTGCTCCCAGACACCACTGACCGAGGGAAAGTGGCACTGCTCCCAGACACCACTGGCCGAGGGCAGGTGGCACTCCTCCCAGACACCACTGACCGAGGACAGGTGGCACTCCTCCCAGACACCACTGACCGAGGGAAAGTGGCACTGCTCCCAGACACCACTGGCCGAGGGCAGGTGGCACTCCTCCCAGACACCACTGGCCGAGGACAGGTGGCACTGCTCCCAGACACCACTGACCGAGGGAAAGTGGCACTGCTCCCAGACACCACTGGCCGAGGGAAGGTGGCACTCCTCCCAGACACCACTGACCGAGGACAGGTGGCACTGCTCCCAGACACCACTGACCGAGGGAAAGTGGCACTGCTCCCAGACACCACTGGCCGAGGGCAGGTGGCACTCCTCCCAGACACCACTGACCGAGGGAAAGTGGCACTGCTCCCAGACACCACTGACCGAGGGCAGGTGGCACTCCTCCCAGACACCACTGACCGAGGACAGGTGGCACTGCTCCCAGACACCACTGACCGAGGGAAAGTGGCACTGCTCCCAGACACCACTGGCCGAGGGCAGGTGGCACTGCTCCCAGACACCACTGACCGAGGACAGGTGGCACTCCTCCCAGACACCACTGACCGAGGGAAAGTGGCACTGCTCCCAGACACCACTGACCGAGGGAAAGTGGCACTGCTCCCAGACACCACTGGCCGAGGGCAGGTGGCACTCCTCCCAGACACCACTGACCGAGGACAGGTGGCACTCCTCCCAGACACCACTGACCGAGGGAAAGTGGCACTGCTCCCAGATATCACTGGCCGAGGGCAGGTGGCACTCCTCCCAGACACCACTGACCGAGGGAAAGTGGCACTGCTCCCAGACACCACTGGCCGAGGGCAGGTGGCACTCCTCCCAGACACCACTGACCGAGGACAGGTGGCACTGCTCCCAGACACCACTGACCGAGGGAAAGTGGCACTGCTCCCAGACACCACTGGCCGAGGGCAGGTGGCACTCCTCCCAGACACCACTGACCGAGGACAGGTGGCACTCCTCCCAGACACCACTGACCGAGGGAAAGTGGCACTGCTCCCAAACACCACTGGCCGAGGGCAGGTGGCACTCCTCCCAGACACCACTGACCGAGGGAAAGTGGCACTGCTCCCAGACACCACTGGCCGAGGGCAGGTGGCACTGCTCCCAGACACCACTGGCCGAGGGCAGGTGGCACTCCTCCCAGACACCACTGGCCGAGGGCAGGTGGCACTGCTCCCAGACACCACTGGCCGAGGGCAGGTGGCACTCCTCCCAGACACCACTGGCCGAGGGAAGGTGGCACTCCTCCCAGACACCACTGGCCGAGGGCAGGTGGCACTCCTCCCAGACACCACTGACCGAGGACAGATGGCACTCCTCCCAGACACCACTGACCGAGGACAGGTGGCACTCCTCCCAGACACCACTGGCCGAGGGAAAGTGGCACTCCTCCCAGACACCACTGACCGAGGACAGGTGGCACTCCTCCCAGACACCACTGACCGAGGACAGGTGGCACTCCTCCCAGACACCACTGGCCGAGGACAGGTGGCACTCCTCCCAGACACCACTGGCCGAGGGAAGGTGGCACTCCTCCCAGACACCACTGACCGAGGACAGGTGGCACTCCTCCCAGACACCACTGACCGAGGACAGGTGGCACTCCTCCCAGACACCACTGACCGAGGACAGGTGGCACTCCTCCCAGACACCACTGGCCGAGGACAGGTGGCACTCCTCCCAGACACCACTGACCGAGGACAGATGGCACTCCTCCCAGACACCACTGACCGAGGACAGGTGGCACTCCTCCCAGACACCACTGGCCGAGGACAGGTGGCACTCCTCCCAGACACCACTGACCGAGGGCAGGTGGCACTCCTCCCAGACACCACTGACCGAGGACAGGTGGCACTCCTCCCAGACACCACTGACCGAGGACAGGTGGCACTCCTCCCAGACACCACTGGCCGAGGGAAAGTGGCACTCCTCCCAGACACCACTGGCCGAGGACAGGTGGCACTCCTCCCAGACACCACTGGCCGAGGGCAGGTGGCACTCCCCCCAGACACCACTGACCGAGGACAGGTGGCACTCCTCCCAGACACCACTGGCCGAGGGCAGGTGGCACTCCTCCCAGACACCACTGGCCGAGGGCAGGTGGCACTCCTCCCAGACACCACTGACCGAGGACAGGTGGCACTCCTCCCAGACACCACTGGCCGAGGGAAAGTGGCACTCCTCCCAGACACCACTGGCCGAGGGAAGGTGGCACTCCTCCCAGACACCACTGACCGAGGGCAGGTGGCACTCCCCCCAGACACCACTGGCCGAGGACAACTAATGAAAATGTTTCAAGGACCTGATGAAGAAGAGATGAAGGTTAGATAAATAAAGAGCTCTGAAGTACCTAAATACCTGGACCAAATAAATCCTAACAAATCCAACGGCCCAGATAACTGAGCTACACGATTTTCAAAAGTGGTCAGGAAACAGCTGATATACACAACAACAAAAATATTCAACAAATCTCTATCGGATGGTTAGGTGCCAACTGCCTGGAAACCAGCAACTGTTACTCCTATATATAAAAAAGGAGACAAAAAGTGTGCCTTCAACTACCACCCAATCAGCCTTATGTCAAAGATAGGAAAAACGACGGAAAAGATAATAAGGGATAAAGTTTTCACGTTTCGAGAGCACAAAATATTATGGGACAACCAGCATAGTCTCCGCAATAGGAAATCCTGAGATCCTACATGACAGGTTTGCTACAATTATTTAATGCTGTTTATCAGATATGGGACGAAAAAATATCGTCTGATGTTTTACATTTAGATATCCAAAAAGTTTTCGATGAAGTACCTCACAAGAGGCTTTACATAAACTCAAAGCACAAGGAATCAGTGAAGAACCTGTAAGGGACCCAAGAACTTTTAAACAGAAATAAGCACTTGGTAGAAATTAAACCGAAGCCTAAATTTTGGTTTTAGACGTAACAAGGGTGTCCCAAAAGGGGGGGGCGGTCCGGGCCCTTTTCTTTTCTTTAAAAAAACTTGATATCAGGACAAGGCCTCAAATTTTAAAAATCCCAAATTTACAGACAAAAACTAAACGGGGGCGGGACTGCAAAGTTTCAAAGAAAAAATTAAATTTTACAAATTGAGGGTCAGACAGATGAAAAAATAAATTTTTTGATGAAAGGGCCAATTTGGGAAAATTTACACGGGGGGAAGACAAAACAAGGTTATATTTAAAACCCTTTCGGAAACTTTAAAATTAAAGTAAAAGAAGAAAAGGCCCTTGGGAATTGTCATTATTAACAAACGGGAAGTGCACTAAACAGTGTCAACCAGAAAGGGAAAAAAAAAGCCCGGAAAAAAAGGGTTTTTTTGTCATAGCGGAAAAACAAAAATCACAAGAAAACAAAAACCAGTTTCCGCCCTTTAAAATTTTCTAAAAGGGAAGGGCCCCACACCTTGAAAAAGGCCATTTAAAAGTTTGGTCCCCAAAACTAAAAAAAAGGGGGATGAAAAATTAGGGGAAATACTAAAGAGGGGCCGCGACAGAAAATTGTCCCAACCCCTTTTAAAATTTCTGGCATACGAAGAGAGGCAAAAAAGATTGGATTTTCTTCTCCCCTTAAAAAAGGTAATTTCCCGCCTGCGTTTTTAAATCCAAAGAATTCAAATTTCTGAACAAAGTTTGAAAAGTAAATCACAAACCATCTTTACGAAATCCCAAAAAATGCGGTTAACCATGACAAATGGAATAAAACTTAAAGCTAAGAAATGTAGAAACAGACGGGGAAAAAAAACTTTTTTTCTTGTAGGTGTGGTAGTACTAAAAATAAGTTAAACCCCAAAAACCCTAGTGAGTGCTAAGAATACAAATGTCTTTAAAAGTTGTTTAAAAAAACATTTAAAACCCCAGAAATAAAATGTAAAAACGACAGCCCGGGAACGGGAAAACCCCTAAAGGCTAATGGCAGCAACGGGAAAACCTGAAAAACATAAATATTGCTGAGAGGAATTACATTTTTTTTTGTCAATTTTAAAATCCTTTTGTTTTTACCAAACCCAAAACAGTCATTTTGGCCCCAAAAAGACTTTTTGTTTTCTTGCCTTTTTCCCCTGTAAACCCTGTAAACAATTTAAAACAAATTGGAAAAGAAAAAAGGGATGGCAGTGAAATTTTTAGCATTACTGACCAATTCTGAAAAGCTACAGAAACCCCACCAACCATTTGGGAAACCCTTTTTTTTTAAAGAAAAGAAAAGAAAAATACCAGTAAAAAAACATATGTGTGTTTTAAACAAATATAAAAAATATATTTTTAAATTTTAAAATGTAATATATATATGTGGTTTCGTGTAAAGGGAAAAGAGGAAAGGGGATTGGTTCTCAGTGAATTAAAGGGTTTTTGGCAGGGGGGTGGGGATGTCTCCATGGTTGTTTTAAAATTTTTTTAAGGATGGGTTGAAGGGAGGGAAAAAGCAAGAGTCCCCGGAAAAGGGGCAAGTAAAGAAGTCGTTTTGGGGGTGAGAGAGCTTTGGGGGAAATGGGGGTCATTTTTTTGTTCGCCCCCCATGAAAAAGCGCTGGGGGCTGATTCAAAGGGGAGAAACTGAGAAACTTGGGACTGAGTTTTTGGGGGAAAATGTGTGGGAAAAGAAAGGGTTTAGGAGTAA
>NC_092228.1:33731763-33743945 GCF_036320965.1 Panulirus ornatus | reverse complement strand
TGGTGGAGGGAGGGTGGAGGTGCAGGAGGGTGGGAGGTGCAGGAGGATGGGAGGAAGGAGGATGGGAGGGCAGGAGGGGGGGAGGTGCAGGAGGAAGGGGGTGGGAGGATGGGAGGTGCAGGAGGGTGGGAGGTGAGGAGGTGGGAGGTAGGAGGAGGGAAGTGGCAGGAGGTGGGAGGTGCAGGGGAGGAGGTGCAGGAGGTGGGAGGTGCAGGAGGAAGGGAAATGCAGGAGGATGGGGGTGCAGGAGGGGAAGGTGCAGGAGGGGAGGAGGTGGAGGTGGGGGGCAGGAGAGGAGGGTGGGGATGAGGGGTGGGAGGTGGGAGGTGCAGGAGGGAGGAGGTGAGGGGTGGAGGTGCAGGAGGGGAGGTGGGGAGGAGGAGTGGGAGGGGGGGAGGCGGAGGATGGGAGGTGCAGGAGGGTGGGAGTGCGGGGGGTGGGAGGTGAGGAGGTGGAGGGTGAGGAGGGATGGGAGGTGCAGGAGGGTGGAGGTGCAGGTAGGTGGGAGGTGCAGGAGGGTGGGAGGTGCAGGAGGAGGGAGGTGCAGGAGGATGGGAGGTGCAGGAGGATGGGAGGTGCAGGAGGGTGGGAGGTGCAGGAGGATGGGAGGTGCAGGAGGATGGGAGGTGCAGGAGGATGGGAGGTGCAGGAGGATGGGAGGTGCAGGAGGATGGGAGGTGCAGGAGGATGGGAGGTGCAGGAGGATGGGAGGTGCAGGAGGATGGGAGGTGCAGGAGGATGGGAGGTGCAGGAGGATGGAGGTGCAGGAGGATGGGAGGTGCAGGAGGATGGGAGGTGCAGGATGGTGGGAGGTGCAGGAGGATGGGAGGTGCAGGAGGATGGGAGGTGCAGGAGGGTGGGAGGTGCAGGAGGATGGGAGGTGCAGGAGGATGGGAGGTGCAGGAGGGTGGGAGGTGCAGGAGGATGGGAGGTGCAGGAGGATGGAGGTGCAGGAGGTGGGAGGTGCAGGAGGGTGGGAAGGTGCAGGAGGATGGGAGGTGCAGGGGATGGAAGGTGCAGGAGGAGGGAAGGGCAGGAGGTGGGAAGTGCAGGAGGATGGGAGGTGGAGGTGGGAGGTCAGGAGGTGGGAGGAGAGGAGGATGGGAGGTGCAGGGTGGAGGGAGGAGGGGGTGCAGGAGGTGGGAGAGGAGGTGGAGGATGGGAGGTGCAGGAGGATGGAGGTGCAGGAGGTGGGAGGTGGGAGGGTGGGGATGCAGGGGAGGAGGGTGAGGGGAGTGGGGGTGAGAGGAGGGAGGTGCAGGGGGGGAGTGCAGGTGGAGGGGTGCAGGAGGATGGGGTGCAGGATGGTGGGAGGGAGGAGGATGGGGTGCAGGAGGGGGAGGTGCAGGAGGATGGGGGCGGGGGGGGAGGTGAGGAGGAGGGAGTTGCAGGGTAGTGGAAGATGGAGGTGCAGGAGGAGGGAGGTGCAGGAGGTGGGAGGTGCAGGAGGGTAGAGGTGTGGAGGATGGGAGTGCGGAGGGGGAGTGTGGAGGAGGGAGTGCAGAGGATGGAGGTGCAGGAGGGTGGGAGGTGCAGGAGGGTGGGAGGTGCACGAGGATGGGAGGTGCAGGAGGATGGGAGGTGCAGGATGATGGGAGGTGCACGAGGATGGGAGGTGCACGAGGATGGGAGGTGCAGGAGGATGGGAGATGCTGGAGGGTGGGAGGTGCAGGAGGATGGGAGGTGCAGGAGGATATGAGGTGCAGGAGGGTGGGAGGTGCAGGAGGATCGGAGGTGCAGGAGGGTGGGAGTTGCAGGAGGGTGGGAGGTGCAGGAGGATGGAAGGTGCAGGAGGATGGGAGGTGCAGGAGGGTGGGAGGTGCAGGAGGATGGGAGGTGCAGGAGGGTGGGAGGTGCAGGAGGAGGGAGGTGCAGGAGGGTGGGAGTTGCAGGAGGGTGGGAGGTGCAGGAGGATGGGAGGTGCAGGAGGGTGGGAGTTGCAGGAGGGTGGGAGGTGCAGGAGGATGGGAGGTGCAGGAGGATGGGAGGTGCAGGAGGGTAGGAGGTGCAGGAGGGTGGGAGGTGCAGGAGGATGGGGGGTGCAGGAGGGTTGGGAGGTGCAGGAGGGTGGGAGGTGCAGGAGGATGGGAGGTGCAGGAGGGTGGGAGTGCAGGAGGGTGGGAGGTGCAGGAGGGATGGGAGGTGCAGGAGGGTGGGAGTTGCAGGAGGGTGGGAGGTGCAGGAGGGAGGTGCAGGAGGGTGGGAGTAGCAGGAGGATGGGAGGTGCAAGGAGATGGGAGGTGCAGGAGGGGGGGAGGTGCAGGAGGAGGGAAGTGCAGGAGGATGGGAGGTGCAGAAGGATGGGAGGTGTAGGAGGGTGGGAGGTGCAGGAGGAGGGAAGTGCAGGAGGATGGGAGGTGCAGGAGGATGATAGGTGCAGGAGGGTGGGAGGTGCAGGAGGAGGGAAGTGCAGGAGGATGGGAGGTGCAGGAGGGGGGAAGGTGCAGGAGGATGGGAGGTGCAGGATGGTGGGTGGTACAGGAGGATGGGAGGTGCAGGGGGATGGGAGGTGCAGGATGGTGGGAGGTGCAGGAGGATGGGAGGTGCAGGAGGATAGGAGGTGCAGGAGGGTGGGAGGTGCAGGAGGAGGGAAGTGCAGAAGGGTGGGAGGTGCAGGAGGATGGGAGGTGCAGGAGGATGGGAGATGAGGGAGGGTAGGAGGTGCAGGAGGATGGAAGGTGCAGGAGGATGGGAGGTGCAGGAGGGTGGGAGGTGCAGGAGTATGGGAGGTGCAGGAGGATGGGAGGTGCAAGAGGATGGGAGATGCAGGAGGGTGGGAGGTGCAGGAGTATGAGAGGTGCAGGAGGATGGGAGGTGCAGGAGGGTGGGAGGTGCAGGAGGATGGGAGGTGCGGGAGGGTGGGAGGTGCAGGAGGATGGGAGATGCGGGAGGGTGGGAGGTGCAGGAGGATGGAAGGTGCAGGAGGATGGAAGGTGCAGGAGTATGGGAGGTGCAGGAGTATGGGAGGTGCAGGAGGATGGGAGGTGCAGGATGATGGGAGGTGCAGGAGGGTGGGAGGTGCAGGAGGATGGGAGGTGCAGGAGGGTGGGAGGTGCAGGAGGGTGGGAGGTGCAGGAGGATGGGAGGTGCAGGAGGATGGGAGGTGCAGGAGGATGGGAGGTGCAGGAGGATGGGAGGTGCAGGAGGGTGGGAGGTGCAGGAGGGTGGGAGGTGCAGGAGGATGGGAGGTGCAGGAGGATGGGAGGTGCAGGATGATGGGAGGTGCACGAGGATGGGAGGTGCACGAGGATGGGAGGTGCAGGAGGGTGGGAGGTGCAGGAGGATGGGAGGTGCAGGAGGATGGAAGGTGCAGGAGGAGGGAAAGTGCAGGAGGGTGGGAGGTGCAGGAGGATGGGAGGTGCACGAGGGTGGGAGGTGCAGGAGGGTGGGAGGTGCAGGAGGATGGAAGGTGCAGGAGGATGGGAGGTGCAGGAGGGTGGGAGGTGCAGGAGGATGGGAGGTGCAGGAGGGAGGGAGGTGCAGGAGGGTGGGAGTTGCAGGAGGGTGGGAGGTGCAGGAGGATGGGAGGTGCAGGAGGATGGGAGGTGCAGGAGGGTGGGAGGTGCAGGAGGATGGGAGGTGCAGGAGGGTGGGAGTTGCAGGAGGGTGGGAGGTGCAGGAGGATGGGAGGTGCAGGAGGATGGGAGGTGCAGGAGGATGGGAGGTGCAGGAGGATGGGAGGTGCAGGAGGGAGGGAGGTGCAGGAAATGGGAGGTGCAGGAGGGTGGGAGGTGCAGGAGGGTGGGAGTAGCAGGAGGATGGGAGGTGCAGGGGGATGGGAGGTGCAGGAGGGTGGGAGGTGCTGGAGGGTGGGAGGTGCAGGAGGGTGGGAGTAGCAGGAGGATGGGAGGTGAAAGGAGATGGGAGGTGCAGGAGGGGGGGAGGTGCAGGAGAAGGGAAGTGCAGGAGGATGGGAGGTGCAGAAGGATGGGAGGTGTAGGAGGGTGGGAGGTGCAGGAGGAGGGAAGTGCAGGAGGATGGGAGGTGCAGGAGGATGATAGGTGCAGGAGGAGGGAAGGTGCAGGATGGTGGGAAGTGCAGGAGGATGGGAGGTGCACGAGGATGGGAGGTGCAGGAGGGTGGGAGGTGCAGGAGGATAGGAGGTGCAGGGGGATGGAAGGTGCAGGAGGAGGGAAGGTGCAGGATGGTGGGAAGTGCAGGAGGATGGGAGGTGCAGGAGGATCGGAGGTGCAGGAGGATGGGAGGTGCAGGAGGGTGGGAGATGCAGGAGGATGAGAGGTGCAGGGGGATGGGAGGTGCAGGAGGAGGGAAGGTGCAGGAGGGTGGGAGATGCAGGAGGATGGGAGGTGCAGGAGGATGGGAGGTGCAGGATGGTGGGAGGTGTAGGAGGATGGGAGGTGCAGGAGTAGGGAAGGTGCAGGAGGATGGGAGGTGCAGGATGGTGGGAGGTGTAGGAGGATGGGAGGTGCAGGAGGGTGTGAGGTGTAGGAAGATGGGAGTTGCAGGAGGAGGGAAGGTGCAGGAGGATGTGAGGTGCAGGAGGGTGGGAGGTGTAGGAGGATAGGAGGTGCAGGAGGGTGGGAGGTGTAGGAGGATGGGAGGTGCAGGAGGGTGGGAGGTGCAGGAGGATGGGAGGTGCAGGAGGATGGGAGGTGCAGGAGGATGGGAGGTGCAGGAGGATGGGAGGTGCAGGAGGATGGGAGGTGCAGGGGGATGGAAGGTGCAGGAGGATGGGAGGTGCAGGAGGATGGGAGGTGCAGGAGGGTGGGAGGTGCAGGAGGATAGGAGGTGCAGGAGGATGGGAGGTGCAGGAGCATGGGAGGTGCAGGAGGATGGGAGGTGCGGGAGGGTGGGAGGTGCAGGAGGGTGGGAGGTGCAGGAGGATGGGAGGTGCAGGAGGATGGGAGGTGCAGGATGATGGGAGGTGCAGGAGGATGGGAGGTGCACGAGGATGGGAGGTGCAGGAGGGTGGGAGGTGCAGGAAAATGGGAGGTGCAGGGGGATGGAAGGTGCAGGATGAGGGAAGGTGCAGGATGGTGGGAAGTGCAGGAGGATGGGAGGTGCACGAGGATGGGAGGTGCAGGAGGGTGGGAGGTGAAGGAGGATGGGAGGTGCAGGGGGATGGAAGGTGAAGGAGGAGGGAAGGTGCAGGATGGTTGGAAGTGCAGGAGGATGGGAGGTGCAGGAGGATGGGAGGTGCAGGAGGATGGGAGGTGCAGGAGGGTGGGAGATGCAGGAGGATGAGAGGTGCAGGGGGATGGGAGGTGCAGGAGGAGGGAAGGTGCAGGAGGGTGGGAGATGCAGGAGGATGGGAGGTGCAGGAGGATGGGAGGTGCAGGATGGTGGGAGGTGTAGGAGGATGGGAGGTGCAGGAGGAGGGAAGGTGCAGGAGGATGGGAGGTGCAGGATGGTGGGAGGTGTAGGAGGATGGGAGGTGCAGGAGGGTGGGAGGTGTATGAGTATGAGAGGTGCAGGAGGAGGGAAGTTGCAGGAGGATGGGAGGTGCAGGATGGTGGGAGATGTAGGAGGATGGGAGGTGCAGAAGGGTGGGAGGTGTAGGAGGATGGGAGGTGCAGGAGGGTGGGAGGTGCAGGAGGGTAGGAGGTGCAGGAGGGTCGGAGGTGTAGGATGGTGGGAGATGCAGGAGGATGGGAGGTAGGGGAGGGTGGGAGGTGCAGGAGGATGGGAGGTAGGGGAGGGTGGGAGGTGCAGGAGGATGGGAGGTGCAGGAGGATAGAAGGTGCAGGAGGATGGGAGGTGCAGGAGGATGGGAGGTGCAGGAGGGTGGGAAGTGCAGGAGGGTGGGAGGTGCAGGAGGATGGGAGGTGCAGGAGGATGGGAGGTGCAGGAGGATGGGAGGTGCAGGAGGATGGGAGGTGCAGGAGGATGGGAGGTGCAGGAGGATGTGAGGTGCAGGAGGGTGGGAGGTGCAGGAGGATGGGAGGTGTAGGATGGTGGGAGGTGCAGGAGGATGGGAGGTGCAGGAGGATGGGAGGTGCAGGATGATGGGAGGTGCAGGATGATGGGAGGTGCACGAGGATGGGAGGTGCAGGAGGGTGGGAGGTGCAGGAAGATGGGAGGTGCAGGGGGATGGAAGGTGCAGGAGGAGGGAAGGTGCAGGATGGTGGGAAGTGCAGGAGGATGGGAGGTGCACGAGGATGGGAGGTGCAGGAGGGTGGGAGGTGCAGGAGGATAGGAGGAGCAGGGCGATGGAAGGTGCAGGAGGAGGGAAGGTGCAGGATGGTGGGAAGTGCAGGAGGATGGGAGGTGCAGGAGGATCGGAGGTGCAGGAGGATGGCAGGTGCAGGAGGGTGGGAGATGCAGGAGGATGAGAATTGAAGGGGGATGGGAGGTGCAGGAGGAGGGAAGGTGCAGGAGGGTGGGAGATGCAGGAGGATGGGAGGTGCAGGAGGATGGGAGGTGCAGGATGTTGGGAGGTGTAGGAGGATGGGAGGTGCAGGAGGAGGGAAGGTGCAAGAGGATGGGAGGTGCAGGATGGTGGGAGTTGTAGGAGGATGGGAGGTGCAGGAGGGTGGGAGATGTAGGAAGATGGGAGGTGCAGGAGGAGGGAAGGTGCAGGAGGATGGGAGGTGCAGGAGGGTGGGAGGTGTAGGAGGATGGGAGGTGCAGGAGAGTGGGAGGTGTAGGAGGATGGGAGGTTCAGGAGGGTGGGAGGTGCAGGAGGATGGGAGGTGCAGGAGGATGGGAGGTGCAGGAGGATGGGAGGTGCAGGAGGATGGGAGGTGCAGGAGGATGGGAGGTGCAGGGGGATGGAAGGTGCAAGAGGATGGGAGGTGCAGGAGGATGGGAGGTGCAGGAGGGTGGGAGGTGCAGGAGGATGAGAGGTGCAGGAGGATGGGAGGTGCAGGAGGATGGGAGGTGCAGGAGGATGGGAGGTGCAGGAGGATGGGAGGTGCAGGAGGGTGGGAGGTGCATGAGGATGGGAGGTGCAGGAGCATGGGAGGTGCAGGAGGATGGGAGGTGCAGGAGGGTAGGAGGTGCAGGAGGGTGGGAGGTGCAGGAGGATGGGGGTGCAGGAGGGTAGGAGGTGCAGGAGGATGGGAGGTGCAGGAGGATGGGAGATGCAGGAGGGTGGGAGGTGCAGGAGGGTGAGAGGTGCAGGAGGGTGGGAGGTGCAGGAGGGTGGGAGTAGCAGGAGGATGGGAGGTGCAGGGGGATGGGAGGTGCAGGAGGGTGGGAGGTGCTGGAGGGTGGGAGGTGCAGGAGGGTGGGAGTAGCAGGAGGATGGGAGGTGCAAGGAGATGGGAGGTGCAGGAGGGGGGGAGGTGCAGGAGGAGGGAAGTGCAGGAGGATGGGAGGTGCAGAAGGATGGGAGGTGTAGGAGGGTGGGAGGTGCAGGAGGAGGGAAGTGCAGGAGGATGGGAGGTGCAGGAGGATGATAGGTGCAGGAGGGTGGGAGGTGCAGGAGGAGGGAAGTGCAGGAGGATGGGAGGTGCAGGAGGGGGGAAGGTGCAGGAGGATGGGAGGTGCAGGATGGTGGGTGGTACAGGAGGATGGGAGGTGCAGGGGGATGGGAGGTGCAGGATGGTGGGAGGTGCAGGAGGATGGGAGGTGCAGGAGGATAGGAGGTGCAGGAGGGTGGGAGGTGCAGGAGGAGGGAAGTGCAGAAGGGTGGGAGGTGCAGGAGGATGGGAGGTGCAGGAGGATGGGAGATGAGGGAGGGTAGGAGGTGCAGGAGGATGGAAGGTGCAGGAGGATGGGAGGTGCAGGAGGGTGGGAGGTGCAGGAGTATGGGAGGTGCAGGAGGATGGGAGGTGCAAGAGGATGGGAGATGCAGGAGGGTGGGAGGTGCAGGAGTATGAGAGGTGCAGGAGGATGGGAGGTGCAGGAGGGTGGGAGGTGCAGGAGGATGGGAGGTGCGGGAGGGTGGGAGGTGCAGGAGGATGGGAGATGCGGGAGGGTGGGAGGTGCAGGAGGATGGAAGGTGCAGGAGGATGGAAGGTGCAGGAGTATGGGAGGTGCAGGAGTATGGGAGGTGCAGGAGGATGGGAGGTGCAGGATGATGGGAGGTGCAGGAGGGTGGGAGGTGCAGGAGGATGGGAGGTGCAGGAGGGTGGGAGGTGCAGGAGGGTGGGAGGTGCAGGAGGATGGGAGGTGCAGGAGGGTGGGAGGTGCAGGAGGATGGGAGGTGCAGGAGGATGGGAGGTGCAGGAGGGTGGGAGGTGCAGGAGGGTGGGAGGTGTAGGAGGATGGGAGGTGCAGGAGGATGGGAGGTGCAGGATGATGGGAGGTGCACGAGGATGGGAGGTGCACGAGGATGGGAGGTGCAGGAGGATGGGAGGTGCAGGAGGATGGGAGGTGCAGGGAGATGGAGGTGCAGGAGGATAGGAAGGTGCAGGAGGGTGGGAAGTGCAGGAGGATGGGAGGTGCAGGAGGGTGGGAGGTGCAGGAGGGTGGGAGGTGCAGGAGGATGGAAGGTGCAGGAGGATGGGAGGTGCAGGAGGGTGGGAGGTGCAGGAGGATGGGAGGTGCAGGAGGGTGGTAGGTGCAGGAGGGAGGGAGGTGCAGGAGGGTGGGAGTTGCAGGAGGGTGGGAGGTGCAGGAGGATGGGAGGTGCAGGAGGGTGGGAGTTGCAGGAGGGTGGGAGGTGCAGGAGGATGGGAGGTGCAGGAGGATGGGAGGTGCAGGAGGGTAGGAGGTGCAGGAGGGTGGGAGGTGCAGGAGGATGGGGGGTGCAGGAGGGTAGGAGGTGCAGGAGGATGGGAGGTGCAGGAGGATGGGAGGTGCAGGAGGGTGGGAGGTGCAGGAGGGTGAGAGGTGCAGGAGGGTGGGAGGTGCAGGAGGGTGGGAGTAGCAGGAGGATGGGAGGTGCAGGGGGATGGGAGGTGCAGGAGGGTGGGAGGTGCTGGAGGGTGGGAGGTGCAGGAGGGTGGGAGTAGCAGGAGGATGGGAGGTGCAAGGAGATGGGAGGTGCAGGAGGGGGGGAGGTGCAGGAGGAGGGAAGTGCAGGAGGATGGGAGGTGCAGAAGGATGGGAGGTGTAGGAGGGTGGGAGGTGCAGGAGGAGGGAAGTGCAGGAGGATGGGAGGTGCAGGAGGATGATAGGTGCAGGAGGGTGGGAGGTGCAGGATGGAGGGAAGTGCAGGAGGATGGGAGGTGCAGGAGGGGGGAGGTGCAGGAGGATGGGAGGTGCAGGATGGTGGGATGGTGCAGGAGGATGGGAGGTGCAGGGGGATGGGAGGTGCAGGATGGTGGGAGGTGCAGGAGGGATGGGAGGTTGCAGGAGGATAGGGAGGTGCAGGAGGGTGGGAGGTGCAGGAGGAGGGTAGGTGCAGGAGGGTGGGAGGTGCAGGAGGATGGGAGGTGCAGGAGGATGGGAGGTGCAGGGAGGGTAGGGAGGTGCAGGAGGGTGAGGTGCAGGAGGAGGTGGGAGGTGCAGGAGGGTGGGAGGTGCAGGAGTATGGGAGGTGCAGGAGGATGGGAAGGTGCAAGAGGATGGGAGGTGCAGGAGGGTGGGAGGTTGCAGGAGGGTGAGAGGTGCAGGAGGATGGGAGGTGCAGGAGGGTGGGGAGGTGCAGGAGGATGGGAGGTGCAGGAGGATGGAGGTGCAGGAGGATGGGAGGTGCGGGAGGGTGGGAGGTGCAGGAGGTGGAAGGTGCAGGAGGATGGGAGGTGCAGGAGGATGGGAGGTGCAGGAGGATGGGAGGTGCAGGAGGATGGGAGGTGCAGGAGGATGGGAGGTGCAGGAGGGTGGGAGGTGCAGGAGGATGGGAGGTGCAGGAGGATGGAGGTGCAGGAGGATGGGAGGTGCAGGAGGATGGGAGGTGCAGGAGGATGGGAGGTGCAGGAGGATGGGAGGTGCAGGAGGATGGGAGGTGCAGGAGGATGGGAGGTGCAGGAGGGTGGAGGTGCAGGAGGGGGAGGTGCAGGAGGATGGGAGGTGCAGGAGGATGGGAGGTGCAGGAGGATGGGAGGTGCAGGAGGATGGGAGGTGCAGAGGATGGGAGGTGCAGGAGGGTGGGAGGTGCAGGATGGTGGGAGGTGCAGGAGGATGGGAGGTGCAGGAGGATGGGAAGGTGCAGGAGGTGGGAGGTGCAGGAGGATGGGAGGTGCACGGAGGATGGGAGGTGCAGGAGGGTGGGAGGTGCAGGAGGATGGGAGGTGCAGGAGGATGGAAGGTGCAGGAGTGTAGGGAGGTGCAGGAGGATGGGAGGTGCAGGAGGATGGGAGGTGCAGGAGGATGGGAGGTGCAGGAGGTGGGAGGTGCAGGAGGATGGGAGGTGCAGGAGGGTGGGAGGTGCAGGAGGGTGGGAGGTGCAGGAGGATGGGAGGTGCAGGAGGGTGGGAGTGCAGGAGGATGGGAGGTGCAGGGGATGGGAGGTGCAGGAGGGTGGGAGGTGCAGGAGGGTGGAGGTGCAGGAGGGATGGGAGGAGCAGGGAGGATGGGAGGTGCAGGAGATGGGAGGTGCAGGAGGGTGGGAGGTGCAGGAGGAGGGGAGTGCAGGAGGATGGGAGGTGCAGGAGGGATGGGAGGTGTCAGGAGGGTGGGAGGTGCAGGAGGATGGGAGGTGCAGGAGGATGGGAGGTGCAGGAGGATGGAGGTGCAGGAGGGTGGGAGGTGCAGGAGGAGTGGAGGTGCAGGAGGATGGGAGGTGCAGGAGGAGGGGAGGTGCAGGAGGATGGGAGGTGCAGGATGGTGGGAGGTGCAGGAGGATGGGAGGTGCAGGGGATGGGAGGTGCAGGAGGTGGGAGGTGCAGGAGGATGGGAGGTGCAGGAGGAAGGAGGTGCAGGAGGGTGGGAGGATGTGCAGGGGGATGGAAGGTGCAGGAGGTGGGAGGTGCTGGAGGATGGAGGTGCAGGAGGATGGAAGGTGATTGAGGGGTGGGAGGTGCAGGAGGATGGAAGGTGCAGGAGGATGGGAGGTGCAGGAGGTGGGAGGTGCGGAGTATGGGGAGGTGCAGGAGGATGGGAGGTGCAGGAGAAAAAGGGGGGTGCGGAGGGTGGGGGGTTTCAGGAGGGGGGGAGGGCAGAAGGATGAAGGGGCAGGAGGGTGGGGGGTGCAGAGGGGGGGAGGTGGGAGGAGGATGGAGGTGCAGGAGGGGGGGGAGGGGCAGGAGGATTTGGGAAATTTGGGGGGGATGGAAGGTGGGAGGGGGAAGGTAGGTTTCAGGGGGGTGGGAGGGGCAGTAGGGGGGGAGGTGCAGGAAAGGGGGGAGGTACAGGAGGATGGGAAGGTTTCAGGAGGGGGGGGAGGGGGCAAGGGGACTGGCAACCAGATGACGGGCCCTTGTGGTAATTTAGTACCCTTAAAAGGCCCAAGATTTTAAAGCATTTTACGATTTTTTGGGGAATTTTATCTTTTTTTTGATTCTTGGTCGATGACTGTCATTGGCAATTTCCCTTTAGGTCTTCTTGTGAACTTCGGGAGGTTTTTTCTGGTCCTTGGGTCGGCAACCCTTTCCCGGGAGGGTTAGGGAGGGGGAAGTCATTTTCCAAAGAGTTCCCAAAGTCCCACTTATAACAGGTAGGGTTTCGGTGAGTCGGCAGGGGCCCGTTCCCGTGGCCCCCTGGGAGGGTTTTGGGGCAAAGGAGGGGAGGTGGAGGGGAAAAAGGGGGGGGAGGGGGGGAGGGAAAGGGGAAATTTTAGGGTCGGAAGGGGCGGTGGTTTTGGGGGGGGGGGGGAACGGAAATTGGGGATTGGTGAGTGTTTTAAGGGGGAACTGGGAAAGGGGGAAATGGATGGGTTTTTGGTGCTGGTTTTGGGTGGTGGGTGGGGTGTGTTACGGGTTAAAGGGGGAGGTATTGGGAGGGTGACAAAGGGTGGTTTTTGGGGGAAGGTTTTTAAGTTTTTCTGGGAAAAATCCTGGGGTAAATTTGCGTTAGGGGTCAGGGGGAAAGTTTTGACAGGGGCCTGGAAGGAAGGCTTTTGGGGGGGGAGGTAGGAGTTCGGGGGGAAATAAGTACATTGGGCAAGTTTTAAGTGTGCTGGCACAAGTCGAAAATCTTTACAAATTCACACTTTTTCCCCTTTCCCTTTCTCAAAACAGTGCTTTGAGGGACACGCAAAGGGACCTTCCCCTTTTGGGTGAGGGGGTCGGAGGGGTTTGTGGTTTGGGGTAGGAGAAACTTGGGGGGGCAGACGGAGGGGCAAACAGGGAACTGCGCGTAGAGGTGAGGGTTTTTTAGAAGGGGAAAGAGCGGGGGTTTTGAGAGAATTTTCGCGCCAGCGGAGTTTTCTCATACTTTCGTTGGGGATTGCC
>NC_092228.1:33689925-33731663 GCF_036320965.1 Panulirus ornatus | reverse complement strand
CCCCACCCTCCCCACCCTCCCCCCCACCCCCCCCCGACCTTTTCCTCCCCCCCCCCCCCTCCTGCACCTCCCCCTCCTACCCCCTTCCCCCCCTGCACCCCCCTCCGCCCTCCCCTCCTGCACCTCCCCTTCCCCCCCCCCCCCCCCTCCCCCTCCCCCATCCCCCCCCCCCCCCCCCTTTTTAACCCCCCCTCCCCCCCACCCCCACCTCCACTTTTTCCCCCCCCTCCCCTTTCCCCCCCCCCTCCCCCATCTCCCCCCCACCCCCTCCTCCCCCCTCCCCCCTCCTTCCCCCCCCCTCCCTCCCCTCCTTCCCTCCCCCCCCTCCCCCATCCCTTTCCCCCCACCTTCCCCCCCCCCCCCCCCCCACCCCCCCACTCCACCTTCCACCCCCCCCCCTACCTCCCCCCCCCACCCCTCCCCCCCCCCTCACCCCCCCATCCCCCTCCCCCCTCGCCCTCTCTCCCCCCCTCCCCCTCCCCCCGCCACCTCCTCCTCCCCCTCCTCACCCCCCACCTCCTCCTTCCCCCACCTCCCCCCCCACTCCCCCTTCCACCTCCTGCCCCTCCCATCCTCCTGCACTCCCACCTCCTGCAACCTCCCACTCCTCCCACCTCCATCCCCTGCACCTCCCACCCTCCTGCACTCCCATCCTCCTGCACCTACCCCTCTCCATTCCCCACCTCCCACCTTCCTGCACCTCCCATCCTCCGCACCTCCTTTCCCCCTGCACCCTCCCCCCCTCCTGCCACCTCCTGCCCTTCCCTTTCCTCCTCACCTTCCCCCCTCCCCCTCCCTCCTCCACCCCCACCCCCTGCCCCCTCTCCCACCCCCTCCCCGCACCTCCCACCCTCCTGCACTCCCCCCCCCTCCCTCCCACCCCCCTCCCTCTTCCTTCACCTCCCACCCCCGCACCTCCTCCTCTCACCTCCCCCACCCCTCCGAACAACCTCCCCCTCCTCCTTCCCTTCCCCCCCCCCTCGCACCTCCCCCTCTACCCCCCACCTCCTGCACCCCTCCTCCTCCCCCCCCAGCTCTGCACCCCCATCCCCTGCCACCTCCTCCTCCTGCACCTCCCCCCTCCTCCCTTGCCCCTCCCCCCTCCTCCCACCTCCCACCCTCCTGCACCTCCCATCCTCCGCACCTTCCCTCCCCCCACCTCCCATCCCTGCACCTCCCACTCCTCAACCTCCATCCTCCGTGCCACCTCCTCCTCCGCACCTCCCACCTCCGCCTTCTCCCATCCCCCCGCACCTCCACCCTTTCCCCCCTGCACCTCCACCTCCTGCACCCCCCATTTCTCTCCACTCCCCCCCTTCACCTCCCACCCTTCTCACCTCCCCTCCTGCACCTCCACCCACTCCCCTCTCCACCCGACCCCTCCTCCTGCACCTCACCTCGCCCCCCTCCTCCTCATCCTCCGTTTCCCTCCCACCTCTCACCTCCACTCACTCCCCCTCCTACCCTCCCCCCCCCGCCCCTCCCCCTCTCCGCCTTACCCCTGCACTCCCACCTCCTCACCTCCCACCTCCTGCACCTCCCATCCCCACCCCCACCTCTCACCCCCCTCCGCACCTCCCCCTCTCTCATTTCCCCCTCCCACCCTCCTGCACTCCTCCCCCCCCCTCCCCCCCTGCCAACTCCCCCCCCTTTCATTTGCCCCCATCTCCCACCTCCCTCCCTCACCTCCCACCTCCTCACTCCACCTCTGCACTCCATCTCCTGCACTCCCCCCTCCTCCCCCCCCCTACCCCTCCCTGCCCTCCATCTCCGCACCCCCCACCTCGCCTCCCACCCCGCACCTCCACCTCTGCACCTCCCACCCTGCACTCCCCTCCTGACCTCCCATCCTCCTGCACCTCCATCCCCTGCACCTCCATCCCTGCACCCCCATCCTCCTGCACCTTCCCCCTCCTGCACCTCCCCATCCGCCTGCACTTCCCTCCTCTCATGCACCTCCCATCCCTCACTCACCTCACTCCATCCTCCCTCCTGCACCTCCATCCCCTGCACTCTCCCTCCTCCTGCACCTCCCACCCTCCTACACCTTCCATCCTTCTGCACCTCCCATCCTCCTGCACTTCCCTCCTCCTGCACCTCCTCCCCCTCCTGCACCTCCCATCTCCTGCACCTCCCATCCTCCTGCTACTCCCACCCTCCTGCACCTCCCACCCCCTGCACCTCCCACCCTCCTGCACTCCCATCCCCTGCACCTCCCATCCTCCTGCTACTTCCCACCCTCTCACCTCCCACCCCTCCTCCACCACCTCACCCTCCTGCACCTCCCACCCTCCTGCACCTCCCATCCTCCTGCACCTCCCATCCTCCTGCACCTCCCCCTCCTGCCACCCCCATCCTCCTGCACCTCCCACCCTCCTGCACCTCCTACCCTCCTGCACCTCCCATCCCTCCTGCCCATCCTCCCATCCTCCCATCCTCTGCACCTCCCACCCTCCTGCATCCTCCCACCTCCTGCACCTCCCATCCTCCTGCACCTCCCATCCTCCTGCACTCCCACCCTCCTGCACCTCCCTCCCTCCTGCACCTCCCATCCTCCTGCACCTCCCATCCTCCTGCACCTCCCACCTCCTGCACCTCCCATCCTCCTAGCACCTTCCATCCCCCCTGCACCTCCCACCCTCCGCATACTCCCACCTCCCTGCACCTCCGCATCCTCTGCACCTCCCACCCTCCTGCACCAAATCCCCTGCACCTCCCACTCCTGCACCTCCAACACTCCGCATCCCCCCATCCTCCTCACCTCCCACCTCCTGCACCCCCTCCTCCTGCACCTCCCATCCTCCTGCAACTCCCACCTCGCACTCCCACCTCCTGCACCTCCCACCCTCCTGCACCTCCCACCCCTGCACCTCCCATCCTCCTGCACCCCTCCCACCTCCTGCACCTCCCATCCTCCTGCACCTCCCATCCTCCTGCACTCCCACCTCCTGCAACCTCCCCCTCCTGCACCTCCATCTCTGCACCTCCACCTCCTGCCTCCCTCTCCTGCACCCCTCCCCCCTCCTGCATCCCATCTCCTCCTCCAAACCGCACTTCCCCCTCGCACCTCCACTCTGCACCTCCCCCTCCCTCCCCCTCCTGCCTCCCACCCTCCGCCCCCACCTCCTGACTCCACCCTCCTGACTCCCCTCCTACCCATCTCCTGCACTCCCACCTCCGCACCCACTCTTCCCCATCCTCTGCACCCCACTCCTGCACCTCCCCCTCTGCACTCCCATCCTCCTGCCCTTCCATCCCTGCCTCTCCTCCCCACTCCCCCTTTCCCCCTGCCCCCATCCCTCACCTCCCCCGCACTCCCTCCCCTGCACCCCCACCTCCTGCACCTCCTACCCCTGCACCTCCATCCTCCTGCACCACCACCTCCTGACTCCACCCCCTGCACCTCCCATCCTCCTCCCCACCTCTGCACTCCATCCTCCGCACTCCCCTCCTGCACCTCCATCCTCGCACTCCCCCTCCTACCTCCCACCTCTCCCTATCACTCCTGCACTCCCATCTCTGACTCCCCCTTGCACTCCACCTCTCACCTCCCTCCTCTGACTCCCTCCTCATCCCCTTCTGACTCCCCCTCCTCACTCCCACTCCTCACCCCATCCTGCTTCCCCCTCCTGCACCTCCACCTCACACCTCCACCTCCTGACCCCATCCCTGCACTCCCTCCTCTGCTCTCCACCTCCGCACCCCCCCTCCTGCACCTCACCCCTCCCCCCCCCACCTCCATCTCTGACTCCCCTGCACCTCCTCCCCTGCACCCCACCTGCACCTCCACCCTCCTGACTCACCTCCTGCACCTCCCTCCCTGCACTCCATCCCGCACCTCCACCTCCTGCAACTCCACCTCCTGCCCTCCATCCTCCTGCACCTCCACCCTCCTGCAACTCCCACCTCCTGCACCTCCCTCCCTCCTGCACCTCCCATCCTCCTGCACCTCCCATCTCTCTGCACCTCCCACCCTCCTGCACCTCCATCCTCCTGCACCTTCCATCCTCCTGCACCTCCCACCCTCCTGCAAACTCCCACCCTCCTGCACCTCCATCCTCCTGCACCTCCCACCCTCCTGCACCTCATATCCTCTGGCACCTCCATCCTCCTGCACCTCCCACCTCCAAGGCATCTCTCCATCCTCCTGCACCTCCCACCCTCTGCACCTCCACCCTCCTGCACCTCCCATCCTCCTGCACCTCCCACCCTCCCTACCTCCATCCTCCTGCACCTCCCACCCTCCCTACCTCCCATCCTCCTGCATCTCCACCATCCTGCACCTCCGACCATCCTGACCTCCTCCCTCCTGCACCTCCCACCCTCCTGCACTCCACCTCCTCACCTCCACCCTCTGACCTCCCATCTCTAACCTCCCACCATCCTGCACCTCCCATCCTCCTGCACCTTCCTCCTCCTGCACCTCTCAATCCTACACCTCCCACCTCCTGCACCTCCCATTCCTCCTACCTCCCATACCCTGCACCTCCCATCCCCTGCACCTTCCTCTGCACCTCCATCCTCCTGCACTCCCACCATCTGCACTCCCATCCTCCTGCACCCTCCTCCTGCATCTCCACCCTCCTGCACCTTCCTCCTCCTGCACCTCCATCCCCTGCACCTCTCATCCTCCTGCACTCCCCCCTCCTGCACCTCCCACCTCCTGACCTCCCTCTCCTGCACCTCCATCATCCTGCACTTCCAACCATCTGCACTTCTCTCCACCTTCCATCCCTGCACCTCCCATCTCCTTCACCTCCACCTTGCACCTCCCATCTGTCACACCTCCCACCCTCCTGCACCTCCCATCCTCCTACCACCTCCTCACCATCCTGCACCTCCCATCCTCTTGCACCTTCCCATCCTCCTGCACCTCCCATCCCTCACCTCCCACCATCCTGCACCTCCCATCTCCTGCACCTCCCATCCTCCTGCATCTCCCACCCTCCTGCACCTTCCCTCCTCTGCACCTCCCATCCCCCTCACCTCATCCTCCTGCATCTCCCACCCTCTGCACCTGCCATCCTCCTGCACTCGATCCTCCTGCACCTCCATCCTCCTGCACTTCCACCATCCTGCACCTTCCCTCCTCCTGCACCTTCCATCCCCCCGCTCCTCCTATCCTCCTGCACCTCCCACCTCCTGCACCTCCCATTCGTGCACTCCATCCTCCTGCACTTCCCACCATCTGCACCTTCCCTCCTCCTGCACCTTCCATCCCCTGCACCTCCATCTTCTGCACCTCCCACCCTCCTGGGACCTCCCATTTCCCCGTGCACCCCATCCTCCTGCACCTCCATCATCCTGCACCTCCCCTCCCCCTGCACCTCCCATCCTCCTGCACCTCCCACCATCCTGCACCTCCCATCCTCCTGCACCTCCCACCCTCCTGCACCTCCCCTCCTCCTGCACCTCCCATCCTCCTGCACCTCCCATCCTCCTCACCTCCATCCTCCTGCACCTCCATCCTCCTGCACCTCCCACCTCCTGCACTTCCCACCCTCCTGCCCTCCATCCTCCTGCACCTCCATCCTCCTGCACCCTTTTATCCTCTGCACCTCCCATCCTCCTGCACCTCCCACCCTCCCCTACCTCCCATCCTCCTGCACCTCCCCCCCTCCCCTACCTCCATCCTCCTGCATCTCCCACCATCCTGTCCTCCGGGCCCTCTGCACCTCCTACCCTCCTGCACCTCCCACCCTCTGCACCTCCCATCCTCCTACACCTCCCACCCTCTGCCCTCCCATCCTCCTCACCTCCCACAATCCTGCACCTCCATCCCCCTTGACCTTCCCTCCTCCCGCACCTCTCATACTCCTACACCTCCCACCCTCTGCACCTCCCCTCCTCCTACACCTCCCAACCCTCCTGCACCTCCCATCCTCCTGCACCTTCCCTCCTCCTGCACCTCCCATCCTCCTACACCTCCCACCATCCTGCACCTCCCATCCTCCTGCACCTCCCATCCTCCTGCATCTCCCACCCTCCTGCACCTTCCTCCTCCTGCACCTCCCATCCCCCTGCACCTCTCATCCTCCTGCATCTCCCACCCTCCTGCACCTCCCATCCTCCTGCACCTCCCATCCTCCTGCACCTCCCATCCTCCTGCACTTCCCACCATCCTGCACCTTCCCTCCTCCTGCACCTTCCATCCCCCTGCACCTCCCATCTCCTTCACCTCCCACCCTCCTGCACCTCCCATCCTCGTGCACCTCCCACCCTCCTGCACTTCCCACCATCCTGCACCTTCCCTCCTCCTGCACCTTCCATCCCCTGCATCTCCCATTTTCCTGCACTCCCACCCTCCTGCACCTCCCATCCTCGTGCACCTCCCATCCTCCTGCACCTCCCATCATCCTGCACCTCCCATCCTCCTGCACTCCCATCTCCTGCACCTCCCACCTCCTGCACCTCCCACCCTCCTGCACCTCCCATCCTCCTGCACCTCCCATCCTCCTGCACCTCCCATGCTCCTGCACCTCCATCCTCCTGCACCTCCCACCCTCCTGCACCTCCCATCCTCCTGCACCTCCCATCCTCCTGCTCACCATCCTCCTGCACTCCATCCTCCTGCACCTCCTATCCTCCTGCACCTCCCACCCTCCTGCACCTCCCATCCTCCTGCACCTCCCATCCTCCTGCACCTTCATCCCCCTGCACCTCCCATCCTCCTGCACCTCCATCCTCCTGCACCTCCATCTTCCTGCACCTCCCATCCTCCTGCACCTCCCATCCTCCTGCACCTCCCACCCTCCTGCACCTCCCATCCTCCTACACCTCCCACCCTCTGCACCTCCACCCTCCTACACCTCCACCCTCCTGCACCTCCCATCCTCCTGCACCTTCCCTCCTCCTGCACCTCCCATCTTCCTACACCTCCCACCCTCCTGCACCTCCCATCCTCCTACACCTCCCACCATCCTGCACCTCCCATCCTCCTGCACCTTCCCTCCTCCTGCACCTCCCATCCTCCTACACCTCCCACCATCCTGCACCTCCCATCCTCCTGCACCTCCCATCCTCCTGCATCTCCCACCCTCCTGCACCTTCCCTCCTCCTGCACCTCCCATCCCCTGCACCTCTCATCCTCCTGCATCTCCCACCTCTTGCACCTCCCATCCTCCTGCACCTCCGATCCTCCTGCACCTCCCATCCTCCTGCACTTCCCACCATCCTGCACCTTCCCTCCTCCTGCACCTTCCATCCCCCTGCACCTCCTATCCTCCTGCACCTCCCACCCTCCTGCACCTCCCATCCTCGTGCACCTCCCATCCTCCTGTACTTCCACCATCCTGCACCTTCCCTCCTCCTGCACCTTCCATCCCCCTGCACCTCCCATCTTCCTGCACCTCCCACCCTCCTGCACCTCCCATCCTCGTGCACCTCCCATCCTCCTGCACCTCCCATCCTCCTGCACCTCCCATCCTCCTGCACCTCCCATCCTCCTGCACTCCCCACCTCCTGCACCTCCCACCTCCTGCACCTCCCATCCTCCTGCACCTCCCATCCTCCTGCACCTCCCATGCTCCTGCACCTCCCATCCTCCTGCACCTCCCACCCTCCTGCACCTCCCATCCTCCTGCACCTCCCATCCTCCTGCACCTCCCATCCTCCTGCACCTCCCATCCTCCTGCACTCCCATCCTCCTGCACCTCCCATCCTCCTGCACCTCCCATCCTCCTGCACCTTCCATCCCCCTGCACTCCATCCTCCTGCACCTCCCTATCCTCCTGCACCTCCCATCCTCCTGCACCTCCCATCCTCCTGCACCTCCCATCCTCCTGCACCTCCCACCCTCCTGCACCTCCCATCCTCCTGCACCTCCCACCATCCTTCACCTCCCACCCTCCTGCACCTCCCATCCTCCTGCACCTCCCACCATCCTGCACCTGCCACCATCCTGCACCTCATTTCAGTTCCTTCCTCTAATTGACTAGCTGCCACAATTGCTCAATAAAGTGAAGACAAAGAATCAAAGATGTGCTACAACTTCAAGACCCAATCCATTTTGTGAATTTGTTAAGTACCATCAGTACTACTGCAAATGTCTCATTAATAATTCTTTGAGGTCTGAAAAGACTGATGTTACCATACAGTTAGATACAGGTTATGCTATCTTTATTGCCTCTAAGGACTGATATGAAAAATATATTTCTAGGCTACCATTAAAGCTGGCATGAGAAATATATTTCTATGTTACCATTTAAGCCATCAAAAGAACATTCCCTTACTTATACTTGTGAAAACCTTAAACCATTAGGTGAAATTGAAGAAGAAATTTATTACAAAGAAAAACTATTCCTCAGTTATTACACCAATTTGAATTGGTTGTTCAAATTGGTACCTTACTGGAAAGATGTGTTTTCTATTAATCATCATGCCACTACAGATGTTCCAATGTTTCCACTATCATAGAAACTACAGTGATTTGTTTAAACATATGCTACAATGTTATGATGGTTCGGAAGTTGAACTAAATGTTTAAAAAAGAAATCAAAATTTTGCAATGCTTGACCAACTCCATATGCCTTTCAGCCCACAGTAAAAAAAAAGAAATACTGAAAATAGAAAGTGATGAAGTAATTGAGAGAGTTTCATGTCCCCATTGGGTGCTGCTCCCACTGTGTTTGTGAATGTAAAAGATTCAGATAAGTCAGAGAGAGTGGTAATTTTAGTGTAATTTACAACAAATGTGCAGATTTAGTACAGTACCCTGTAATTAGTGTATAGGACATGTCACAAGCATACCATCAAATTCCTACCTGTGACTGAATCTCTTAAATACCTCACTCAATACCCACACTATTAAAAGATTGCTTAATAATATTCTCTCTGGCCCTGCTATTCTTATGAGAAAAACGACTTGTATACTTTCTGACATTCCAAAGGTTATTATATTTAACTTAAATGACACAGTCATTGCAGAAAACGACAGGATGGATCACCCGGATACTCGGTTAAGTAAGTCACAAAGGTCAGGTTTCTGATTCAATAAGAACAAATGCAAATTTGAGCAAACTTGGTCATAAGTGCTGAGTGCCTTTATTCCATAGAAAACAAACTTCCTGCCATAAGTCAAGCTCCACCCTCTAAAGATGGAACAGGCCTAAAAATCCTTCCTAGACCTGATAATGGGCTTGGATTAAAACAGAGAATGAAGCTTTCTCTAAAACGACAGTCTATGATCATATTGAAATACTCTTGTTCACTACGACGACTCTACCATTGTTCCTTTCATAAGATGCTTCTTCATACAGCATTGGTCTTGTATTGTCACTCATTATCGATGGATATTACTGACCAATTGCTTTTGCCTCATGTACATTAACAGGTGCTCAGGAAAACTATTCTCTGTTAGATAACAAAGCCCGAAGCAATGCATAATGGTATCAAGAAATTCAGGAAGTTTCTTTACAGCCAACAGTCCACACATCATCCTTGGTGTCTTTGTTCAGCCCTGAGAAGCCTCTTCTGCCACATGCATCTGCAAGACTGCCAAGATGGGCACTCAAGTTAGCTTCATTCAAATGAAAGATTGAATATAGAAACACAGATACTCATGTTGATACAGACTGCAGGTCAAGAGTTCCTCTAGCTACAGAATTGAACTGTGACAGTGAAGTCACCGCTTTAAGAGCAAAGAATGGGTCTGCTTGATGACAGAGCAGTCCCATCTGTGCTGTATAGATGCCAGGCATGGACGTTACACAAAAATTTTAAGGATATGATGAATGTGTTGGAAATGAGATGCCTCATGGCAATATGAGGAGTAACGAGGTACACTGAGTAAGAAATGATAAGCTAATAAATAGGTGTGATATGTGTGGAATCAATAAGAGTGTATATGACAAATGAAAATGGGGTGCTGAAATGGTTTGGATATATGTATCAGATGAGTGAAGAATGGATCAGTAAGAGGGTATACATACCAGAAGTAGAAGGAACAGGGAAAAGATAGACACCAAGGCAGAGGTGAAAGGATGAAGTGAAAGATGCGTTTAAGATTAGGATGCAAGATGTGTTCAGGAACACATGTATTGTAGTGATGTGGCTTACAGGGGATGATGCACTGTCTCTTGACTGAACCAAGACAGATGGTGATATCATGCTAAACAACAGAAAGGTCCATGACTGGGGCTAGAAGATAACCCTAACCATTCTCTACACACAAAAGCTTGAGAGTTGGATGTGATCGAATGAGGACATTCTTGGTTTCATGTGCTACATCTGGAATGAGTTAACTAATCATAATAGAGCTTAAGATCTAAGCTCTGGATAAGCACAAGAAAGTGGTATATCTACATAGTCAGAATGGTAAATATATTGAAAGTTTTAGAAAGTAACTTTCAGCAAGTATGGATATGTACATATGTATATATGTACATTTCTGTGTATGTATATGTTGAAATGAATAGGTATGTACATGTATGTATACATTAAAATGTATAGGTATGTACACGTATGTATACATTGAAATGTATAGGTATGTATACGTATGTATACGTTGAAATGCTAAGGTATGTATATGTGCATGTGTGGGCGTTTATGTATATACATGTGTATGTGGGCGGATTGGGCCATTTCTTTCGTCTGTTTCCTTGCGCTACCTCGCTAATCCAGGAGACAGTGACAAAGTATAATGAATTATAAATAGAAAGTAACTTTGGTTTATACACAATGCATGTAGAATAATTAGTTAAATGTTGATTGAAAATGATGCCTAGTGTGGCTGGTGCTATACTCTGTTTACTCTGTGGGAAAGACTGTACATTTATTGTGACTGAAGAATGTGAACTGGATTCATGTCTGTTTGGGGTTAAAGAGCAACTAAAGACCTCTGTGATGCAAACATTCTCTTCTATGTGAGCCATTGTTTTAATTGTGTAATGATGTGTTGCATGTATGATGTTTGCTACTGTGGTGTCAGAGAGTTTGGATGTGACTGTGAGGTCGTCTACATTAGAACGGACCTTTATGTTGATGTCTACCTGAGGTGTTGGCAGGTCGTCAAGGAAGATATTGAAAAGAGTTAGAGATAAAACTGCTTCTTGGGGAACTCCGCTGTAGAGTTTGAATATAATAGACATGGAGCCATTGTGAGTGACTTTGGCATGGTGGCTGGCTATGAAATTGACTAACCACTTTTTGTAATGATTGTGGAGGCCAGGTGGCGTTAAGCATCTTTCGTATAAAGGTGTGTGGGGACAGCGTCACATGCTTTGCTCATGTCTTCTGCCACAAGTATAAACAAAGGGGCGGGGGAGGGGGGATTGTGGCAGGCTGAATCTTTCTTGGATATGTTGAGTGAGATGAATATATAGTGTGGTGGTATAGAGTGTTTGGGTCTGAAGGCATGCTATATGAGTGAGAATGGATGTTTGGTTCATTTGCTTTTGCTGTAAATCAGTTTCTCTTGGAGTCTGGATACTGCATACTGAAGTGGTTGGAAGAGTAGTTGGATGGTTGGGAGGGTTTCAGGACTGGTATTACGCTGGCAAGTTTCTAGAAGTTAAGGACTTTGTTGTGTAATCAGAAGTGATTGAATATGAATTGCAAATGGGCCACAGTGTTTTGTATATTTCAATATGAGGTCAGGGCCCATATCAAGGGAGTTCTTTAAGGTTTTTAACTGCATTGAATCTATCAGTGGAAGTGAAAGATGGATGGGCAGTGGTGTCTGAACAGATTTTGTGTAGATTTTTCATGACTTTCCAGATAAGGGGAAAGTTTGATTTGTGGATGACTTTTAAGTAGTGTCTCATCAGCAGGTTTGTGTGTTCTTTGGGAGAAGGGATTTCAGCTAAATGGATCAGGAGTACTTCAAGAATGGGAGCTGGATTCATACAATAAGAGTATATCTTTATTAATGTGCCCAAGAGTTGGGTGCCATGGGTCTTATGGTACATTCTGCTGAGAAAGGAGTGCCAGTTTTCAGGTTGTTTTTCAGTAATCAGGTTAGGGATGATGTTATTTAGTCTGAATTTGTTCTCTGGTTTCTATTCATGAAGAGTGCTATCGTCTGAGCTGATTTCTTGGCTTTATAAGGAGTTAAACTAGTAAGGAGAAACTTGGGTAATATTTCTTTCTGTGCTTTTAGTTATGGGCTTTTTGCAGGTATTGTTGGAAATGATGGTGAAGTGTGAGACTTCATGATACATGGATGATATCTCATCTAAAATAAATCTACGAGAATGACTTGAGGGTATGAACTCCTACCTGAATTGCGTTTTCAGATGATGAAGAGGTCAATGAGGAAGTGAAATAAATGCGAGAAGGACTGCATCTACTTACAAGGGCCCCAAAACATACTTCAAAGATGGTCTGATATATGGTTAATAAAATTGACCTCAAACTATCCTAAAGTAATGAGGATGAGTCATAGTGAAAGAAGGCCTCAATAAGATTATGATCCAGCATGAACAAAGTTTCACTATTTTGTGTGAGAACGACTTGGGAGTTGACACTGTCCATAAACTGTTGCTGAGTCCACATGAAGAGAACAGTTAGGAACACAAACTGTGGTGAGCTGCTGGCCAATATAAAAAATCAAGTATATGGATGAGTATATGGATGACAAGATATTAGCAAACTGTTCATATCCTCCATAAGGGCAAAGGTAGAATATGCTTCTCAAGTTTGGGTACCACACCTAAAATCAATACAGAGATATTAGAAAATGTCCAAATGATGGCAACAAATATATGAGAATTAAGCAAGCTGAGTTACAAGGAAAACACGGAGGCTTAAATCTGCCTACCTTGGATGAATGAGTGAGGAGCGACCCAATCATATCTTTGCTTTTAAAAGAGATCAAAGACGTGGACGGTGAAAAATTCCGAGATGGAGGGATAAAGAAATCAATGACAAAACATTAAATAAAGCAAGTAACTTGTTTAAAAAGTACATGGTATAAAATGTCAAATGATAGGAATAAAATGTCAGAAGACATGGTTAAGATATAGAGCATAAACAAGTTTAAAACCTTTATGGCAGCTGCAGAAAATGTTCAAAAGATGGGGCTCATAAGTGTAAACTTCCCTCCCATACAGGACAAATATATTATTGAAAATAGGTAACTACAAACTTATTTTTATTCATCTACTTATACTTTGTCGGTGTCTCCCGCGTTAGCGAGGTAGCGCAAGGAAACGGACGAAAGAATATATTATATATATATATATATATATATATATAATATATATATATATATATATATATATATATATATATATATATATTTTTTTTTTTTTTTTTTTTTTTTTTTTTTGCTTTGTCGCTGTCTCCCGCGTTTGCGAGGTAGCGCAAGGAAACAGACGAAAGAAATGGCCCAACCCACCCCCATACACATGTATATACATACGTCCACACACGCAAATATAAATACCTACACAGCTTTCCATGGTTTACCCCAGACGCTTCACATGCCTTGATTCAATCCAATGACAGCACGTCAACCCCGGTATACCACATCGCTCCAATTCACTCTATTCCTTGCCCTCCTTTCACCCTCCTGCATGTTCAGGCCCCGATCACACAAAATCTTTTTCACTCCATCTTTCCACCTCCAATTTGGTCTCCCTCTTCTCCTCGTTCCCTCCACCTCCGACACATATATCCTCTTGGTCAATCTTTCCTCACTCATTCTCTCCATGTGACCAAACCATTTCAAAACACCCTCTTCTGCTCTCTCAACCACGTTCTTTTTATTTCCAAACCTCTCTCTTACCCTTACGTTACTTACTCGATCAAACCACCTCACACCACACATTGTCCTCAAACATCTCATTTCCAGCACATCCATCCTCCTGCGCACAACTCTATCCATAGTCCACGCCTCGCAACCATACAACATTGTTGGAACCACTATTCCTTCAAACATACCCATTTTTGCTTTCCGAGATAATGTTCTCGACTTCCACACATTCTTCAAGGCTCCCAGAATTTTCGCCCCCTCCCCCACCCTATGATCCACTTCCGCTTCTATGGTTCCATCCGCTGCCAGATCCACTCCCAGATATCTAAAACACTTCACTTCCTCCAGTTTTTCTCCATTCAAACTCACCTCCCAATTGACTTGACCCTCAACCCTACTGTACCTAATAACCTTGCTCTTATTCACATTTACTCTTAACTTTCTTCTTTCACACACTTTACCAAACTCAGTCACCAGCTTCTGTAGTTTCTCACATGAATCAGCCACCAGCGCTGTATCATCAGCGAACAACAACTGACTCACTTCCCAAGCTCTCTCATCCCCAACAGACTTCATACTTGCCCCTCTTTCCAAAACTCTTCCATTCACCTCCCTAACAACCCCATCCATAAACAAATTAAACAACCATGGAGACATCACACACCCCTGCCGAAACCTACATTCACAGAGAACCAATCACTTTCCTCTCTTCCTAAACGTACACATGCCTTACATCCTCGATAAAAACTTTTCAATGCTTCTATCAACTTGCCACCCACACCATATATTCTTAATACCTTCCACAGAGAATCTCTATCAACTCTATCATATGCCTTCTCCAGATCCATAAATGCTATATACAAATCCATTAGCTTTTCTAAGTACTTCTCACATACATTCTTCAAAGCAAACACCTGATACACACATCCTCTACCACTTCTGAAACCACACTGCTCTTCCCCAATCTGATGCTCTGTACATGCCTTCACCCTCTCAATCAATACCCCCCCCCCCATATAATTTACCAGGAATACTCAACAAACTTATACCTCTGTAATTTGAGCACTCACTCTTATCCCCTTTGCCTTTGTACAATGGCACTATGAACGCATTCCGCCAATCCTCAGGCACCTCACCATGAGTCATACATACATTAAATAACCTTACCAACCAGTCAACAATACAGTCACCCCCCTTTTTTAATAAATTCCACTGCAATACCATCCAAACCTGCTGCCTTGCCGGCTTTCATCTTCCGCAAAGCTTTTACTACCTCTTCTCTGTTTACCAAATCATTTTCCCCAACCCTCTCACTTTGCACACCACCTCGACCGACACCCTATATCTGCCACTTTATCATCAAACACATTCAACAAACCTTCAAAATACTCACTCCATCTCCTTCTCACATCACCACTACTTGTTATCACCTCCCCATTAGCGCCCTTCACTGAAGTTCCCTTTTGCTCCCCTGTCATCTGTTGTGGATGAGAGAGCTTGGGAAGTGAGTCAGTTGTTGTTCGCTGATGATACAGCGCTGGTGGCTGATTCATGTGAGAAACTGCAGAAGCTGGTGACTGAGTTTGGTAAAGTGTGTGAAAGAAGAAAGTTAAGAGTAAATGTGAATAAGAGCAAGGTTATTAGGTACAGTAGGGTTGAGGGTCAAGTAAATTGGGAGGTAAGTTTGAATGGAGAAAAACTGGAGGAAGTAAAGTGTTTTAGATATCTGGGAGTGGATCTGGCAGCGGATGGAACCATGGAAGCGGAAGTGAATCATAGGGTGGGGGAGGGGGCGAAAATCCTGGGAGCCTTGAAGAATGTGTGGAAGTCGAGAACATTATCTCGGAAAGCAAAAATGGGTATGTTTGAAGGAATAGTGGTTCCAACAATGTTGTATGGTTGCGAGGCGTGGGCTATGGATAGAGTTGTGCGCAGGAGGGTGGATGTGCTGGAAATGAGATGTTTGAGGACAATGTGTGGTGTGAGGTGGTTTGATCGAGTAAGTAATGTAAGGGTAAGAGAGATGTGTGGAAATAAAAAGAGCGTGGTTGAGAGAGCAGAAGAGTGAGTTTTGAAATGGTTTGGGCGCATGGAGAGAATGAGTGAGGAAAGATTGACAAAGAGGATATATGCGTCGAAGGTGGAGGGAACGAGGAGAAGTGGGAGACCAAATTGGAGGTGGAAAGATGGAGTGAAAAAGATTTTGAGTGATCGGGGACTGAACAAGCAGGAGGGTGAAAGGCGGGCAAGGAATAGAGTGAATTGGATCGATGTGGTATACCGGGGTTGACGTGCTGTCAGTGGGTTGAATCAGGGCATGTGAAGCGTCTGGGGTAAACCATGGAAAGTTGTGTGGTGCCTGGATGTGGAAAGGGAGCTGTGGTTTCGGGCATTATTGCATGACAGCTAGAGACTGAGTGTGAACGAATGAGGCCTTTGTTGTCTTTTCCTAGCGCTATCCCCGCACACATGAGGGGGGAGGGGGATGGTATTCCATGTGTGGCGAGGTGGCGATGGAAATGAATAAAGGCAGACAGTGTGAATTGTATGCATGGGTATATATGTATGTGTCTGTGTGTGTATATATATGTGTACATTGAGATATATAGGTATGTATATTTGCGTGTGTGGACGTGTGTGTATATCCATGTGTATGGGGGTGGGTTGGGCCATTTCTTTCTTCTGTTTCCTTGCGCTACCTCGCAAACGCGGGAGACAGCGACCAAGCAAAAATATATATATATATATATATATATATATATATATATATATATATATATATATATATATATATATATATATATATATATTTACATATATATATATATATATATATATATATATATATTATATCTTTCATACTATTCGCCATTTCCCGCGATAGCGAGGTAGCGTTAAGAACAGAGGACTGGGCCTTTGAGGAATATCCTCACCTGGCCCCCTTCTCTGTTCTTCTTTTGGAAATTAAAAAAAAACGAGAGGGGAGGATTTCCAGCCCCCCGCTCCTTCCCTTTTAGTCGCCTTCTACGACACGCAGGGAATACGTGGGAAGTATTCTTAATCCCCTATCCCCAGGGATATATATATATATTATATATATATATATATATATCTGGCAGCGGATGGAACCATGGAAGCGGAAGTGGATCATAGGGTGGGGAGGGGGCGAAAATTCTGGGAGACTTGAAGAATGTGTGGAAGTCGAGAACATTATTCGGAAAGCAAAATGGGTATGTTTGAAGGGATAGTGGTTCCAACAATGTTGTATGGTTGCGATGCGTGGGCTATGGATAGAGTTGTGCGCAGGAGGATGGATGTGCTGGAAATGAGATGTTTGAGGACAATGTGTGGTGTGAGGTGGTTTGATCGAGTAAGTAACGTAAGGGTAAGAGAGATGTGTGGAAATAAAAAGAGCGTGGTTGAGAGAGCAGAAGAGGGGGTTTTGAAATGGTTTGGGCACATGGAGAGAATGAGTGAGGAAAGATTGACCAAGAGGATATATGTGTCGGAGGTGGAGGGAACGAGGAGAAGAGGGAGACCACATTGGAGGTGGAAAGATGGAGTGAAAAAGATTTTGTGTGATCGGGGCCTGAACATGCAGGAGGGTGAAAGGAGGGCAAGGAATAGAGTGAATTGGAGCGATGTGGTATACCGGGGTTGACGTGCTGTCAGTGGATTGAATCGGGGCATGTGAAGCGTCTGGGGTAAACCATGGAAAGCTGTGTAGGTATGTATATTTGCGTGTGTGGACGTATGTATATACATGTGTATGGGGGTGGGTTGGGCCATTTCTTTCGTCTGTTTCCTTGCGCTACCTCGCAAACGCGGGAGACAGCGACAAAGCAAAAAAAAAAAAATATATATATATATATATATATATATATATATAATATATATGATAGAGTGTAAGAAAGTAAATTCTCGATTAATATGGGTAAAACTGAAAGTTGATGGAGAGAGGTGGGTGATTATTGGTGCATATGCACCTGGGCATGAGAAGAAAGATCAAGAGAGGCAAGTGTTTTGGGAGCAGCTGAATGAGTGTGTTAGTGGTTTTGATGCACGAGACCGGGTTATAGTGATGGGTGATTTGAATGCAAAGGTGAGTAATGTGGCAGTTGAGGGAATAATTGGTATACATGGGGTGTTCAGTGTTGTAAATGGAAATGGTGAAGAGCTTGTAGATTTATGTGCTGAAAAAGGACTGATGATTGGGAATACCTGGTTTAAAAAGCGAGATATACATAAGTATACTTATGTAAGTAGGATAGATGGCCAGAGAGCGTTATTGGATTACGTGTTAATTGACAGGCGTGCGAAAGAGAGACTTTTGGATGTTAATGTGCTGAGAGGTGCAACTGGAGGGATGTCTGATCATTATCTTGTGGAGGCTAAGGTGAAGATTTGTATGGGTTTTCTGAAAAGAAGAGTGAATGTTGAGGTGAAGAGGGTGGTGAGAGTAAGTGAGCTTGAGAAGGAGACCTGTGTGAGGAAGTACCAGGAGAGACTGAGTACAGAATGGAAAAAGGTGAGAACAATGGAAGCAAAGGGAGTGGGGGAGGAATGGGATGTATTTAGGGAATCAGTGATGGATTGCGCAAAAGATGCTTGTGGCATGAGAAGAGTGGGAGGTGGGTTGATTAGAAAGGGTAGTGAGTGGTGGGATGAAGAAGTAAGAGTATTAGTGAAAGAGAAGAGAGAGGCATTTGGACGATTTTTGCAGGGAAAAAATGCAATTGAGTGGGAGATGTATAAAAGAAAGAGACAGAGGGTCAAGAGAAAGGTGCAAGAGGTGAAAAAAAGGGCAAATGAGAGTTGGGGTGAGAGAGTATCATTAAATTTTAGGGAGAATAAAAAGATGTTCTGGAAGGAGGTAAATAAAGTGCGTAAGGCAAGGGAGCAAATGGGAACTTCAGTGAAGGGCGCAAATGGGGAGATGATAACAAGTAGTGGTGATGTGAGAAGGAGATGGAGTGAGTATTTTGAAAGTTTGCTGAATGTGTTTGATGATAGAGTGGCAGATATAGGGTGTTTTGGTCGAGGTGGTGTGCAAAGTGAGAGGGTTAGGGAAAATGATTTGGTAAACAGAGAAGAGGTAGTGAAAGCTTTGCGGAAGATGAAAGCCGGCAAGGCAGCAGGTTTGGATGGTATTGCAGTGGAATTTATTAAAAAAGGGGATGACTGTATTGTTGACTGGTTGGTAAGGTTATTTAATGTATGTATGACTCATGGTGAGGTGCCTGAGGATTGGCGGAATGCGTGCATAGTGCCATTGTACAAAGGCAAAGGGGATAAGAGTGAGAGCTCAAATTACAGAGGTATAAGTTTGTTGAGTATTCCTGGTAAATTATATGGGAGGGTATTGATTGAGAGGGTGAAGGCATGTACAGAGCATCAGATTGGGGAAGAGCAGTGTGGTTTCAGAAGTGGTAGAGGATGTGTGGATCAGGTGTTTGCTTTGAAGAATGTATGTGAGAAATACTTAGAAAAGCAAATGGATTTGTATGTAGCATTTATGGATCTGGAGAAGGCATATGATAGAGTTGATAGAGATGCTCTGTGGAAGGTATTAAGAATATATGGTGTGGGAGGAAAGTTGTTAGAAGCAGTGAAAACGTTTTTATCGAGGATGTAAGGCATGTGTACGTGTAGGAAGAGAGGAAAGTGATTGGTTCTCAGTGAATGTAGGTTTGCGGCAGGGGTGTGTGATGTCTCCATGGTTGTTTAATTTGTTTATGGATGGGGTTGTTAGGGAGGTAAATGCAAGAGTTTTGGAAAGAGGGGCAAGTATGAAGTCTGTTGGAGATGAGAGAGCTTGGGAAGTGAGTCAGTTGTTGTTCGCTGATGATACAGCGCTGGTGGCTGATTCATGAGAGAAACTGCAGAAGCTGGTGACTGGGTTTGGTAAAGTGTGTGGAAGAAGAAAGTTAAGAGTAAATGTGAATAAGAGCAAGGTTATTAGGTACAGTAGGGTTGAGGGTCAAGTCAATTGGGAGGTGAGTTTGAATGGAGAAAAACTGGAGGAAGTGAAGTGTTTTAGATATCTGGGAGTGGATCTGGCAGCGGATGGAACCATGGAAGAGGAAGTGGATCATAGGGGGGGGAGGGGGCGAAAATTCTGGGGGCCTTGAAGAATGTGTGGAAGTCGAGAACATTATCTCGGAAAGCAAAAATGGGTATGTTTGAAGGAATAGTGGTTCCAACAATGTTGTATGGTTGCGAGGCGTGGGCTATGGATAGAGTTGTGCGCAGGAGGATGAATGTGCTGGAAATGAGATGTTTGAGGACAATGTGTGGTGTGAGGTGGTTTGATCGAGTGAGTAACGTAAGGGTAAGAGAGATGTGTGGAAATAAAAAGAGCGTGGTTGAGAGAGCAGAAGAGGGTGTTTTGAAGTGGTTTGGGCACATGGAGAGGATGAGTGAGGAAAGATTGACCAAGAGGATATATGTGTCGGAGGTGGAGGGAGCAAGGAGAAGAGGGAGACCAAATTGGAGGTGGAGAGATGGAGTGAAAAAGATTTTGTGTGATCGGGCCTGAACATGCAGGAGGGTGAAAGGAGGGCAAGGAATAGAGTGAATTGGAGCGATGTGGTATACCGGGGTTGACGTGCTGTCAGTGGATTGAATCAAGGCATGTGAAGCGTCTGGGGTAAACCATGGAAAGCTGTGTATGTATGTATATTTGCGTGTGTGGACGTATGTATATACATGTGTATGGGGGGGTTGGGCCATTTCTTTCGTCTGTTTCCTTGCGCTACCTCGCAAACGCGGGAGACAGCGACAAAGTATAAAAATATATATAATATATATATATATATATATATATATATATATATATATATATATATATATATTATATATATATATATATCTTTCTTTTTCTTTCAAACTATTCGCCATTTCCCGCATTAGCGAGGTAGCGTTAAGAACAGAGGACTGGGCCTTTCACCTGGCCCAATTCTCTGTTCCTTCTTTTGGAAAAAAAAAAAAAAAAAAAAAAAAAACGAGAGGGAGGATTTCCAGCCCCCCGCTCCCTCCCCTTTTAGTCGCCTTCTACGACACGCAGGGAATACGTGGGAAGTATTCTTAATCCCCTATCCCCAGGGATATATATATATATATATATAATATATATATATATATATATATATATATATATATATATATATATATATTTATATTTATTTATTATACTTTGTCGCTGTCTCCCGCGTTTGCGAGGTAGCGCAAGGAAACAGACGAAAGAAATGGCCCAACCCCCCCCCCCCCATACACATGTATATACATACGTCCACACACGCAAATATACATACCTACACAGCTTTCCATGGTTTACCCCAGACGCTTCACATGCCTTGATTCAATCCACTGACAGCACGTCAACCCCTGTATACCACATCGCTCCAATTCACTCTATTCCTTGCCCTCCTTTCACCCTCCTGCATGTTCAGGCCCCGATCACACAAAATCTTTTTCACTCCATCTTTCCACCTCCAATTTGGTCTCCCTCTTCTCCTCGTTCCCTCCACCTCCGACACATATATCCTCTTGGTCAATCTTTCCTCACTCATTCTCTCCATGTGCCCAAACCATTTCAAAACACCCTCTTCTGCTCTCTCAACCACGCTCTTTTATTTCCACACATCTCTCTTACCCTTACGTTACTTACTCGATCAAACACCTCACACCACACATTGTCCTCAAACATCTCATTTCCAGCACATCCATCCTCCTGCGCACAACTCTATCCATAGCCCACGCCTCGCAACCATACAAACATTGTTGGAACCACTATTCCTTCAAACATACCATTTTTGCTTTCCGAGATAATGTTCTCGACTTCCACACATTTTTCAAGGCTCCCAAAATTTTCGCCCCCTCCCCCACCCTATGATCCACTTCCGCTTCCATGGTTCCATCCGCTGACAGATCCACTCCCAGATATCTAAAACACTTCACTTCCTCCAGTTTTTCTCCATTCAAACTCACCTCCCAATTGACTTGACCCTCAACCCTACTGTACCTAATAACCTTGCTCTTATTCACATTTACTCTTAACTTTCTTCTTCCACACACTTTACCAAACTCCGTCACCAGCTTCTGCAGTTTCTCACATGAATCCGCCACCAGCGCTGTATCATCAGCGAACAACAAGTGACTCACTTCCCAAGCTCTCTCATCCCCAACAGACTTCATACTTGCCCCTCTTTCCAAGACTCTTGCATTTACCTCCCTAACAACCCCATCCATAAACAAATTAAACAACCATGGAGACATCACACACCCCTGGGGATAGGGGATTAAGAATACTTCCCACGTATTCCCTGCGTGTCGTAGAAGGCGACTAAAAGGGGAGGGAGCGGGGGGCTGGAAATCCTCCCCTCTCGTTTTTTTTTAAATTTTCCAAAAGAAGGAACAGAGGGGGCCAGGTGAGTATATTCCAAAAAAGGCCCAGTCCTCTGTTCTTAACGCTACCTCGCTAACGCGGGAAATGGCGAATAGTTTAAAAGAAGAAAATATATATATATTATATATATATATATATATATATATATATATATATTATATATATATATATATATATATATATATATTTTTTTTTTTTTTTTTTTTTTTTTTATACTTTGTCGCTGTCTCCCGCGTTTGCGAGGTAGCGCAAGGAAACAGACGAAAGAAATGGCCCAACCCCCCCCCCCCCCCCATACACATGTACATACACACGTCCACACACGCAAATATACATACCTACACAGCTTTCCATGGTTTACCCCAGACGCTTCACATGCCTTGCTTCAATCCACTGACAGCACGTCAACCCCTGTATACCACATGACTCCAATTCACTCTATTTCTTGCCCTCCTTTCACCCTCCTGCATGTTCAGGCCCCGATCACACAAAATCTTTTTCACTCCATCTTTCCACCTCCAATTTGGTCTCCCTCTTCTCCTCGTTCCCTCCACCTCCGACACATATATCCTCTTGGTCAATCTCTCCTCACTCATTCTCTCCATGTGCCCAAACCATTTCAAAACACCCTCTTCTGCTCTCTCAACCACGCTCTTTTTATTTCCACACATCTCTCTTACCCTTACGTTACTTACTCGATCAAACCACCTCACACCACACATTGTCCTCAAACATCTCATTTCCAGCACATCCATCCTCCTGCGCACATCTCTATCCATAGCCCACGCCTCGCAACCATACAACATTGTTGGAACCACTATTCCCTCAAACATACCCATTTTTGCTTTCCGAGATAGTGTTCTCGACTTCCACACATTTTTCAAGGCTCCCAAAATTTTCGCCCCCTCCCCCACCCTATGATCCACTTCCGCTTCCATGGTTCCATCCGCTGACAGATCCACTCCCAGATATCTAAAACACTTCACTTCCTCCAGTTTTTCTCCATTCAAACTCACCTCCCAATTGACTTGACCCTCACCCCTACTGTACCTAATAACCTTGCTCTTATTCACATTTACTCTCAACTTTCTTCTTCCACACACTTTACCAAACTCAGTCACCAGCTTCTGCAGTTTCTCACATGAATCAGCCACCAGCGCTGTATCATCAGCGAACAACAACTGACTCACTTCCCAAGCTCTCTCATCCCCAACAGACTTCATACTTGCCCCTCTTTCCAGGACTCTTGCATTTACCTCCCTTACAACCCCATCCATAAACAAATTAAACAACCATGGAGACATCACACACCCCTGCCGCAAACCTACATTCACTGAGAACCAATCACTTTCCTCTCTTCCTACACGTACACATGCCTTACATCCTCGATAAATATATATATATATTTATTTATTTTGCTTTGTCGCTGTCTCCTGCGTTAGCGAGGTAGCGCTACGAAGAGACAACAAAAGCCACATTCGTTCACACTCAGTCGCTAGCTGTCATGTAATAATGCTCCGAAACCACAGCTCCCTTCCCACATCCAGGCCCCACAGAACTTTCTATGGTTTACCCCAGACTCTTCACACGCCCTGGTTCGATCCATTGACAGCACGTCGATCCCGGTATACCACATCGCTCCAATTCACTCTATTCCTTGCACGCTTTTCACCCTCCTGCATGTTCAGGCCCCGATCACTCTAAATCTTCTTCACTCCATCTTTCCACCTCCAAAATGGTCTCCCACTTCTCGTTCCCTCCACCTCTGACACATATATCCTCTTGGACAATCTTTCCTCACTCATTCTCTCCATGTGGCAAAACCATTTCAAAACACACTCTACTGCTCTCTCAACCACACTCTTTTTATTACCACACATCTCTCTTACCCTATCATTACTTACTCGATCAAACCACCTCACACCACATATTAATGTCCTGAAACATCTCATTTCCAGCACATCCATCCTCCTTCGCACAACTCTATCCATAGCCCACGCCTCGCAACCATACAACATTGTTGGAACCACTATTCCTTCAAACATACCCATTTTTGCTTTCCGAGATAATGTTTTCGACTTCAACACATTCTTCAACGCTCCCAGAACTTTCGCCCGCTCCCCTACCCTATGATTCACTTCCGCTTCCATGGTTTCATCCGCTGCCAAATCCACTCCTAGATATGTAAAATACCTCACTTCCTCCAGTTTTTCTTCATTCAAAGTTACCTCCCAATTGACTTGACCCTCAACACTACTGTACCTAATAACCTTGCTCTTATTCACATTTAATATCAACTTTCTTCTTTCACACACTTTACCAAACTCAGTCACCAGCTTCTGCAGTTTCTCACATGAATCAGCCACCAGCGATGTATCATCCTTTCTTCTTTCACACACTTTACCAAACTCAGTCACCAGCTTCTGCAGTTTCTCACATGAATCAGCCACCAGCGATGTATCACCAGCGAACAACAACTGACTCACTTCCCAAGCTCTCTCATCCACAACAGACTGCATACTTGCCCCTCTTTCCAAAACTCTTGCATTCACCTCCCTAACAACCCCATCTATAAGCAAATTAAACAACAATGGAGAAATTACACACACATGCCGTAAACCAACATTCACTGAGAACCAATCACTTTCCTCTCTTCCTACATGTGCACATGCCTTACATCCTCGATAAAAACTTTTCACGGCTTCTAACATGTTACCCCTACACCATGTATTCTTAATACCTTCCACAGAGCATCACTATCAACTCTATCATATGCCTTCTTCAGATCCATAAATGCTTCATACAAATCCATTTGCTTTCTAAGTATTTCTCACGTATATTCTTCAAAGCAAACACCTGATCCACACATCCTCTACCACTTCTGAAACCACACTGCTCTTCCCCAGTCTGATGCTCTGTACATGTCTCCACCCTCTCACTCAATACCCTCCCATATAATTTCCCAGGAATACTCAACAAACTAATACCTCTGTAATTTTATCCCCTTTGCCATTGTGCACTGGCACTATGCAAGCATTCCTCCAATCCTCAGGCACCTCACCATGAGTCATACATACATTAAATAACCTTACCAACCAGTCAACAATACAGTCACCTCTTTTTTAATAAATTCCACTGGAATACCATCCAAACCCGCTGCCTTGCCGGATTTTATCTTCCGCAAAGCTTTTACTACCTCTTTTCTGTTTATTAGGAAAAGACAACAAAGGTCACATTCGTTCACACTTAGTGTCTAGCTGTCATGTATACTGCACCGAAACCACAGCTCCCTTTCCACATCAAGGATCCACAAAACTTTCCATGGTTTACCCCAGACGCTTCACGTGCCCTGGTTCAATCCACTGACAGCACCTCGACCCTGGTATACCACATCGTTCCAATTCACTCTATTCCTTGCACGCCTTTCGCCCTCCTGAATATTCAGGCCCCGATCGCTCAAAATTTTTTTCACCCTATCCTTCCACCTCCAATTTGTTCTCCCACCTCTCCTCGTTGCCTCCACCTCTGGCACACAAATCCTCTTTGTCAATCTTTCCTCACTCATTCTTTCCATGTGACTAAACCATTTCAAAACACCCTCTTCTGCTCTCTCAACCACACTCTTTTTATCATCGCACATCTCTCTTAGCCCTTTCATTACTTACTCTATGAAACCAACTCACACGACATATTTTTCTCAAACAACTCATTTCCAACATATCTACCCTTCTCCGCATAACCCTATCTATAGCCCACGCCTCGCAACCATATAACATTGTTGGAACTACTATTCCTTCAAACATACCCATTTTTTCTTTCCGAGATAATGTTCTCGCCTTCCACACATTCTTCAACGCCTCCAGAACTTTCGCCCCCTCCCCCACACTGTGACTCACTTCCGCTTCCATGGTTTCATCCGTTGCCAAATCCACTCCCAGATATCTAAAGCACTTCACTTCCTCCAGATTTTTCTCCATTCAAACTTACCTCCCAGTTGACTTGTCCCTCAACCTTACTGTACCGAATAACCTTGCTGTTATTCTCATTCACTCTCAGCTGTCTTCTTTCACACACTTTACCAGACTCAGTCACCAGCTTCTGCAGTTTCTCACATGAATCAGCCACCAGCGCTGTATCATCAGCAAACAACAACTGACTCACTTCCCAAGCTCTCTCATCCACAACAGACTGCATACTTGCCCCTCTTTCCAAAACTCCTGCATTCACTTCCCTAACAACCCCATCTATAAGCAAATTAAACAATCATGGGGATATCGCACACCCCTGCTGCAGACCGACCTTCACTGTGAAACATTTATTCTCTCTTCCTATTAGTACACATGCCTGACTTTATTGATAAAGACTTTTCATTGCTTCTAACAGCTTTTTTTCCCAACACCATATCGTATTAAGACCTTCCACAAAGCATCTCTATCAACCCTATGATATGTTTTCTCTAGATAAATAGATGCTACATACAAATCTATCTGTTTTCTGAGTATTTCTCACACACATTCTTCAAAGCAAACACCTGATCCACACATCCTCTACCACTTCTGAAACCACACTGCTGTTTCTCAATCTTATGTTCTATACATGCCTTCACCCTCTCATTCAGTACTCTCCCATAAAGTTTCCCAGGAATACTCATCAAAATTATGTCTCTAGTTTGTAGTCTCACTTTTATCCCCTTTGACTAAGTACACTGGCACTGTGCATGCCTTCCGCCAATCCCCAGGCTCTTCATCCTGATCCGTACATACATTGAATATCCTTACCAACCAATCAACAACACAGTCACATCCTTTCTTATTATATTCCACTGCAGTACCATCCAAACCTGCCACCTTGCTGGATCTTATCTTCCGCATAGCTTTCACTACCTCTTTCTCTCTTAACCAAACCATTGTTCCTGACCCCCTCACTTTGCACAGCACCCTAAGCAAAACACTCCATATCTGCCACTTTATCATCAACATTCATTAAACCTTTAAAATTCTCGTTCCATCTCCATCTCACTTCATCATTACCTGTTATTTCTCCCCCTTGCCCCCTCCAATGACGTTCCCATTTGTTCTCTTGTCTTACGCACATTATTTATCTCCTTTCAAATGTTCGCAGGTCCCTCTTCAGTTTGAAGATGAAAATTGAGAGGTATTTGAATCAAGTGATTGCTGAAACTTTCACCACAGAGAACTGCCCCAGTCCTGATGGGTCATCGTCAGATTGATGGAAATTAAGTCAAGCAGAAATATTATCATCTGGCTAGGAAGAAAAATCAATGTTAGTGGAGAAGGTTCAAGAAAGTAGAGTAATTATCTCTCATTTTATGGACATGTATTAAGTGAAATGTTACATTTTATGGACATGTATTAAGTGAAATGTTACATTTTATGGACATGTATTAAGTGAAATGTTACATTTTATGGACATGTATTAAGTGAAATGTTACATTTTATGGACATGTATTAAGTGAAATGTTACATTTTATGGACATGTATTAAGTGAAATGTTCTTACATTTTTATGGACATGTATTAAGTGAAATGTTACATTTTATGGACATGTATTAAGTGAAATGTTACATTTTATGGACATGTATTAAGTGAAATGTTACATTTTATGGACATGTATTAAGTGAAATGTTACATTTTATGGACATATATTAAGTGAAATGTTACATTTTATGGACATGTATTAAGTGAAATGTTACATTTTATTTCAGTTGTATTCACATTGATGCATTTATCAATATAATAAATTGAATATACATTTATCTTACTCTGGCAGATTTTCAGGTTCATGGAAATGTGAATGCAAAACTGCATTTACCGTTTTTCTGCTGAAGAAGGCACTTCTGTTTCTGTTTTATAATATTGAAGGATTTGTATATACATGTATATACATGTGTATGTGGGTGGGTTGGGCCATTCTTTCGTCTGATTCCTTGCGCTACCTCGCTAATGCAGGAGACAGCGACAAAGAATAATAAATAAATAAAGATAGATATTGTACACAACTAGGTCTGCTGCACCTATAGTCTAAACTCAGATAAGAGGAAAATAATTTTTTTTCCCAATTATTAGAAATCGTGCATTGTTCATTTACATTTGAAATAATCTTTTTATTTAATTTCTTTATATTGATTTGCTAAGTTTTTAAGTCATGATCTAAACTAATGATTTCTTGATTTATGTTGGTAAGTTCAGCTTATTAATTTGCTTAAGGTAGTTTTTAATTTACAAGTATCTGTTAAGAAAGGAAGTCTTGAATTTGTTTAACATGAAATCTCAACATTTAATTTGGAAGCGTGTTGTGTACGCGGTAAAATACTGTGGTGTTTTATTTATTATAGATATTTTAACACTAAGTAGGATCTTGTAAAAAATATTCATAGCTGTTGGATTCACAGCAATCACTAATGTTTGATGTATAAGGTTATTTACATTTTCTTTTCATTTGTCACTTTTCCCATTATATTATTTCTTTATATTGATTTGCTAAGTTTTTTTGGTCATGATCTGAATTGATTATCTCTTGATCTATATTGGTAAATTCAACTTAGATATGATTTACAAGTATCTGTTAAGATAGGAAATCTTAATGTCTCGCACTCATTCAAGAGAGAAGATTCTCCCTGAGGATGAAATTAGTGAGGAGAAGATGTGTGATACCTCCTGTGCTGGTTACGAGTCCGTACGAGAGTCAGTGGGTGAGACTGAGGATTTGTCTCGCTCCCATTCAAGAGAGAGGAGATTTTCCCTGAGGATGAAATTAGTGAGAAGCTGTGTGATACCTCCTGTGCTGGTTACGAGTCCGTACAAGAATCAATGGATGAGACTGAGGATTTGTCTCTAGCCCATTCAAGAGAGTCTTAGGAACGGAGGACAATATGGCCTGACAAACAATCTCGTTGAGAAGGTTTGAGGCGGGCGACGAGGTGTTGCTTCTACTACAGCAGCCAGGTCAACCCTTGGCGACCCGGTTTCAGGGTCCCTACACCATTATCCGGAGTGTAGGAGACTCAAATTACCTCGTCTCTACCCCCGATAGGCGCAGAGGTCGAGATTATGCCACGTCAACATGCCTAAGCCATATTTCAGTCGTGATCCTCCCCCCTTGGAACCGACGGTGCCAGTCTGCATCATCTTACGTCCAGCAGTAGCCGTGTGTGACGAAGTCGACGACGTAGCTGCGAGTGCCTCGAAGACCTGGGACCCGGGCGGAGGAGTGAGAGAACTAAAGTGTTACTTGGATATGGTTGGGTACTATAGGATGTTCATTGTAGATTTTGCAACACTCGCAACCCCTCTGACAGATTTATTGGAGAATGATATCAGATGTTTGGAATGAGCAGTGTGGGACAGTCTCTCTTATTAGTTAGGAACCCTACTTTTCAACTGTTTTATTTTGCAGGCTCCAACCAGATTAGCTGTGAATGCCAGCGATGCTGACGCTGGTGAGGTCCTCATGCAGGAAGACAGAGGGAAGGTTGAGCCCAAACAGATAGCCCCACCATGGAGAAGAAACCTTTGTCTGTTATTTGTATTATAACACTTTATATATTTGTGTCCTTCAGCCAATCAATTTAGAGTGTACTGACTACCAACCCCTTTTAAAGTGTTAAGTTACGGGATCGGAGTCAGAAATTAATCAGGTGGGCCTTGTTTCTTTCAAGAGTATAATTTAGACATTCACTATATTGCTGGCGCACATAATGTGTTAGCTGATTGTTTATCCCGCTCTTAGCGTAAGAAAATTCCTACTCCAGAAATTTTCTCCTTTATGGAGGGGGGTGTTACTAACACGTGTGTGCCCATATGTTCGTATATATGTGTATGGTGTGTCTTGGTGTATCTCTGTGTATGGCGTGCCTTGGTGTAGGGAGTGGTTGCTATCGGCTCGGATCTCACTTCCCTGACCGTGTTAATTGCCTTAGCAATTATCTTTTGAAGTAGATGTTGACCAGTCCTCTAGCACCCAAACCCTTGTCAACGGCGTCAGGTCAAGGCGTGAGGTCAGCTGCGGGGTCTGTCATCCTGTATGTTCGCTGCTGTCATGGACAAGGGAGCAAAGAAGTTTGAATATGTGGGCCTGGCCTTAGGCCATCTTCAGCCAATCACGTCAAGATGAGGGCGTGACAACCAGTCTTTTGACCTATCAAGGGCAATTGTGTCATTCTGACCTATCGTAACCATAGGTGGCGGGTCGAGGCGTGGCTAGCTGTTCCTGCCTTGCTGGTCCTTCAGATAAAAGGCTCAGACGATCGTCTGGGAGATGATTCCTTCAGCAGTCCCGAGCCCAGCAAGGTAATGTAGGCTTTCCCTGTCTCGAACCCCGTAGCCACCGCTGTCCTAGGTTGTAAGATGTTACTGTGTCACGTCAGGTTTAGCTAAGTGTAACGATGATGTTTACTGTGTCACGTCAGGTTAGCTAAGTGTAACGATGATGTTTACTGTGTCACGTCAGGTTTAGCTAAGTGTAACGATGATGTTTACTGTGTCACGTCAGGTTTAGCTAAGTGTAACGATGATGTTTACTGTGTCACGTCAGGTTTAGCTAAGTGTAACGATGATGTTTACTGTGTCACGTCAGGTTTAACTAAGTGTAACGACGATGTTTACTGTGTTACGTCAGGTTTAGCTAAGTGTAACGATGATGTTTACTGTGTCACGTCAGGTTTAGCTAAGTGTAATGATGATGTTTACTGTGTCAAGTCAGGTTTAGCTAAGTGTAATGATGATGTTTACTGTGTCACGTCAGGTTCAGCTAAGTGTAATGATGATGTTTAATGTGTCACGTCAGGTCTAACTAAGTGTAATAATATCGAACAAAGAGTCATAAAGGAAAGAGATCTCCTGGTTTGAAATCTTATCTTGAATGTTAACACATGTTCAATGTCAAACTCATGTTCAGTGTTAACGTAAATGATTCGTGCCTGATTTATGTGTTCACCTTGTACATTTGAATTCTTTCATTATAAGTAATTCTAACCTTGGTGTTTGTTTTAATCCCATAACGTCAAGATTGCGTTATCCTGAGTTGTGCAATATAACAAACCTAACGTCCTTGCAAAGACAAGGATTAGTATAGTATGTGTAACATATATATGTTTCATATATAATATATATATATATATATATATATATATTATATATATATATATATTATATATTTTTTTTTTTTTATTATACTTTGTCGCTGTCACCCGCGTTTGCGAGGTAGCGCAAGGAAACAGACGAAAGAAATGGCCCAACCCACCCCCCCCACAAACATGTATATACATACGTCCACACACGCAAATATACATACCTACACAGCTTTCCATGGTTTACCCTCGACGCTTCACATGCCTTGATTCAATCCACTGACAGCACGTCAACCCCGGTATACCACATCGCTCCAATTCACTCTATTCCTTGCCCTCCTTTCACCCTCCTGCATGTTCAGGCCCCGATCACACAAAATCTTTTTCACTCCATCTTTCCACCTCCAATTTGGTCTCCCTCTTCTCCTCGTTCCCTCCACCTCCGACACATATATCCTCTTGGTCAATCTTTCCTCACTCATTCTCTCCATGTGCCCAAACCACTTCAAAACACCCTCTTCTACTCTCTCAATCACGCTCTTTTTATTTCCACACATCTCTCTTACCCTTACGTTACTAACTCGATCAAACCACCTCACACCACACATTGTCCTCAAACATCTCATTTCCAGCACATCCATCCTCCTGCGCACAACTCTATCCATAGCCCACGCCTCGCAACCATACAACATTGTTGGAACCGCTATTCCTTCAAACATACCAATTTTTGCTTTCCGAGATAATGTTCTCGACTTCCACACATTCTTCAAGGCCCCCAGAATTTTCGCCCCCTCCCCCACCCTATGATCCACTTCCGCTTTCATGGTTCCATCCGCTGCCAGATCCACTCCCAGATATCTAAAACACTTCACTTCCTCCAGTTTTTCTCCATTCAAACTCACCTCCCAATTGACTTGACCCTCAACCCTACTGTACCTAATAACCTTGCTCTTATTCACATTTACTCTTAACTTTCTTCTTCCACACACTTTACCAAACTCAGTCACCAGCTTCTGCAGTTTCTCACATGAATCAGCCACCAGCGCTGTATCATCAGCGAACAACAACTGACTCACTTCCCAAGCTCTCTCATCCCCAAAAGACTTCATACTTGCCCCTCTTTCCAAAACTCTTTCATTTACCTCCCTAACAACCCCATCCATAAACAAATTAAACAACCATGGAGACATCACACACCCCTGCCGCAAACCTACATTCACTGAGAACAAATCACTTTCCTCTCTTCCTACACGTACACATGCCTTACATCCTCGATAAAAACTTTTCACTGCTTCTAACAACTTTCCTACACACCATATTTCTTAATACCTTCTCAAGTATATATGTTATAATATATATTTATATATTATATATAATATAATATATTATATATATATATATTATATATACATATAGGAAAGGATCACAATTTTGCGTGATCAAGATATTCCTATGAGTCCACGGGGAAAATGAAGCACGAAAAGTTCCCAAGTGCACTTACGTGTAATAATCACATCATCTTGTGTCTCCCCTGATGTGATTATTACACGAAAGTGCACTTGGAAGCTTTTCGTGTTTCATTTTACCCGTGGACTCATAGGAATATATATATATATATATATATATATATATATATATATATATATAAGACAAGTATGAAGTCTGTTGGGGATGAAGAGAGCTTGGGAAGTGAGTCAGTTGTTGTTCGCTGATGATACAGCGCTGGTGGCTGATTCATGTGAGAAACTGCAGAAGCTGGTGACTGAGTTTGGTAAAGTGTGTGGAAGAAGAAAGTTAAGAGTAAATGTGAATAAGAGCAAGGTTATTAGGTACAGTAGGGTTGAGGGTCAAGTCAATTGGGAGGTGAGTTTGAATGGAGAAAAACTGGAGGGAAGTGAAGTGTTTTAGATATCTGGGAGTGGATCTGTCAGCGGATGGAACCATGGAAGCGGAAGTGGATCATAGGGTGGGGGAGGGGGCGAAAATTTTGGGAGCCTTGAAAAATGTGTGGAAGTCGAGAACATTATCTCGGAAAGCAAAAATGGGTATGTTTGAAGGAATAGTGGTTCCAACAATGCTGTATGGTTGCGAGGCGTGGGCTATGGATAGAGTTGTGCGCAGGAGGATGGATGTGCTGGAAATGAGATGTTTGAGGACAATGTGTGGTGTGAGGTGGTTTGATCGAGTAAGTAACGTAAGGGTAAGAGAGATGTGTGGAAATAAAAAGAGCGTGGTTGAGAGAGCAGAAGAGGGTGTTTGAAATGGTTTGGGCACATGGAGAGATGAGTGAGGAAAGATTGACCAAGAGGATATACGTGTCGGAGGTGGAGGGAACGAGGAGAAGAGGGAGACCAAATTGGAGGTGGAAAGATGGAGTGAAAAAGATTTTGTTGTGATCGGGGCCTGAACATGCAGGAGGGTGAAAGGAGGGCAAGGAATAGAGTGAATTGGAGCGATGTGGTATACCGGGGTTGAGTGCTGTCAGTGGATTGAATCAAGGCATGTGAAGCGTCTGGGGTAAACCATGGAAAGCTGTGTAGGGTATGTATATTTGCGTGTGTGGACGTGTGTATGTACATGTGTATGGGGGGGGGTTGGGCCATTTCTTTCGTCTGTTTCCTTGCGCTACCTCGCAAATGCGGGAGACAGCGACAAAGTATAAAAAAAAAAAAAAAAAAAAAAATATAAACAGGAGTTGTGGGAGTATGTGATAGAATGTAAGAAAGTAAATTCTCGATTAACATGGGTAAAACTGAAAGCTGATGGAGAGAGATAGGTGATTATTGGTGCATATGCACCTGGGCATGAGAAGAAAGATCATGAGAGGCAAGTGTTTTGGGAACAGCTGAATGAGTGTGTTAGTGGTTATGATGCACGAGACCGGGTTATAGTGATGGGTGATTTGAATGCAAAGGTGAGTAATGTGGCAGTTGAGGGAATAATTGGTAGACATGTGGTGTTCAGTGTTGTAAATGAAATGGTGAAGAACTTGTATTTATGATGCTGAAAAAGGACTGGTGATTGGAATACCTGGTTTAAAAAGCGAGGTATATTTAAGTATACGTATGTAAGTAGGAGAGATGGCCAGAGAGCGTTATTGGATTACGTGTTAATTGACAGGCGCGCGAAAAAGAGACTTTTGGATGTTAATGTGCTGAGAGGTGCAACTGGAGGGATGTCTGATCATTATCTTGTGGAGGCTAAGGTGAAGATTTGTATGGGTTTTCAGAAAAGAAGAGTGAATGTTGGGGTGAAGAGGGTGGTGAGAGTAAGTGAGCTTGGGAAGGAGATTTGTGTGAGGAAGTACCAGGAGAGACTGAGTACAGAATGGAAAAAGGTGAGAACAATGGAAGTAAGGGGAGTGGGGAAGGAATGGGATGTATTTAGGAAATCAGTGATGGATAGCGCAAAAGATGCTTGTGGCATGAGAAGAGTGGGAGGTGGGTTGATTAGAAAGGGTAGTGAGTGGTGGGATGAAGAAGTAAGATTATTAGTGAAAGAGAAGAGAGAGGCATTTGGACGATTTTTGCAGGGAAAAAATGCAATTGAGTGGGAGATGTATAAAAGAAAGAGACAGGAGGTCAAGAGAAAGAAAGGTGCAAGAGGTGAAAAAGAGGGCAAATGAGAGTTGGGGTGAGAGAGTATCATTAAATTTTAGGGAGAATAAAAAGATGTTCTGGAAGGAGGTAAATAAAGTGCGTAAGACAAGGGAGCAAATGGGAACTTCAGCGAAGGGCGCAAATGGGGAGGTGATAACAAGTAGTGGTGATGTGAGGAGATGGAGTGAGTATTTTGAAGGTTTGTTGAATGTGTTTGATGATAGAGTGGCATATATAGGGTGTTTTGGTCGAGGTGGTGTGCAAAGTGAGAGGGTTAGGGAAAATGATTTGGTAAACAGAGAAGAGGTAGTAAAAAGCTTTGCGGAAGATGAAAGCCGGAAATGCAGCAGGTTTGGATGGTATTGCAGTGGAATTTATTAAAAAAGGGGGTGACTGTATTGTTGACTGGTTGGTAAGGTTATTTAATGCATGTATGACTCATGGTGAGGTGCCTGAGGATTGGCGGAATGCGTGCATAGTGCCATTGTACAAGGGCAAAGGAGACAAGAGTGAGTGCTCAAATTACAGAGGTTTAAGTTTGTTAAGTATTCCTGATAAATTGTATTGGAGGGTATTGACTGAGAGGGTGAAGGCATGTACAGAGCATCAGATTGGGGAAGAGCAGTGTGGTTTCAGAAGTGGTAGAGGATGTGTGTATCAGGTGTTTGCTTTGAAGAATGTATGTGAGAAATACTTAGAAAAGCAAATGGACTTGTATGAAGCATTTATGGATCTGGAGAAGGCATATGATAGAGTTGATAGAGATGCTCTCTGGAAGGTATTAAGAATATATGGTGTGGGAGGCAAGTTGTTAGAAGCAGTGAAAAGTTTTTATCAAGGATGTAAGGCATGTGTACGTGTAGGAAGAGAGGAAAGTGATTGGTTCTCAGTGAATGTAGGTTTGCGGCAGGGGTGTGTGATGTCTCCATGGTTGTTTAATTTGTTTATGGATGGGGTTGTTAGGGAGGTGAATGCAAGAGTTTTGGAAAGAGGGGTAAGTATGAAGTCTGTTGGGGATGAGAGAGCTTGGAAAGTGAGTCAGTTGTTGTTCGCTGATGATACAGTGCTGGTGGTTGATTCATGTGAGAAACTGCAGAAGCTGGTGACTGAGTTTGGTAAAGTGTGTGAAAGAAGAAAGTTAAGAGTAGATGTGAATAAGAGCAAGGTTATTAGGTACAGTAGGGTTGGGGGTCAAGTCAATTGGGAGGTAAGTTTGAATGGAGAAAAACTGGAGGAAGTGAAATGTTTTAGATATCTGGGAGTGGATCTGGCAGCGGATGGAACCATGGAAGCGGAAGTGGATCATAGGGTGGGGGAGGGGGCGAGAATTCTGGGAGCCTTGAAGAATGTGTGGAAGTCGAGAACATTATCTCGGAAAGCAAAAATGGGTATGTTTGAAGGAATAGTGCTTCCAATAATGTTGTATGGTTGCGAGGCGTGGGCTATGGATAGAATTGTGCGCAGGAGGATGGATGTGCTGGAAATGAGATGTTTGAGGACAATGTGTGGTGTGAGGTGGTTTGATCGAGAAAGTAACGTAAGGGTGAGAGAGATGTGTGGAAATAAAAAGAGCGTGGTTGAGAGAGAAGAAGAGTGTGTTTTGAAATGGTTTGTGCACATGGAGAGATTGAGTGAGGAAAGATTGATCAAGAGGATATATGTGTCGGAGGTGGAGGGAACGAGGAGGAGTGGGAGACCAAATTGGAGGTGGAAAGATGGAGTGAAAAAGATTTTGTGTGATCGGGGCCTGAACATGCAGGAGGGTGAAAGGAGGGCAAGGAATAGAGTGAATTGGATCGATGTGGTATACCGGGGTTGACGTGCTGGCAGTGGGTTGAATCAGGGCATATGAAGCGTCTGGAGTAAACCATGGAAAGCTGTGTAGGTATGTATATTTGCGTGTGTGGACGTATGTATATACATGTGTATGGGGGTGGGTTAGGCAATTTCTTTCGTCTATTTCCTTGCGCTACCTCGCAAATGCGGGAGACAGCAACAAAGCAAATATATATATATATATATATATATATATATTATATATATATTATATATATATATATATATATATATATATTTTTTTTTTTTTTTATACTTTGTCGCTGACTCCCGCGTTTGCGAGGTAGCGCAAGGAAACAGACGAAAGAAATGGCCCAACCCCCCCATACACATGTATATACATACGTCCACACACGCAAATATACATACCTACACAGCTTTCCATGGTTTACCCAGACGCTTCACATGCCTTGATTCAATCCACTGACAGCACGTCAACCCCGGTATACCACATCGCTCCAATTCACTCTATTCCTTGCCCTCCTTTCACCCTCCTGCATGTTCAGGCCCGATCACACAAAATCTTTTTCACTCCATCTTTCCACCTCCAATTTGGTCTCCCTCTTCTCCTCGTTCCCTCCACCTCCGACACATATATCCTCTTGGTCAATCTTTCCTCACTCATTCTCTCCATGTGCCCAAACCACTTCAAAACACCCTCTTCTGCTCTCTCAACCACGCTCTCTTTATTTCCACACATCTCCCTTACCCTTACGTTACTCACTCGATCAAACCACCTCACACCACACATTGTCCTCAAACATCTCATTTCCAGCACATCCATCCTCCTGCGCACAACTCTATCCATAGCCCACGCCTCGCAACCATACAACATTGTTGGAACCACTATTCCTTCAAACATACCCATTTTTGCTTTCCGAGATAATGTTCTCGACTTCCACACATTCTTCAAGGCCCCCAGAATTTTCGCCCCCTCCCCCACCCTATGATTCACTTCCGCTTCCATGGTTCCATCCGCTGCCAGATCCACTCCCTGATATCTAAAAACACTTCACTTCCTCCAGTTTTTCTCCATTCAAACTCACCTCCCAATTGACTTGACCCTCAACCCTACTGTGCCTAATAACCTTGCTCTTATTCACATTTACTCTTAACTTTCTTCTTCCACACACTTTACCAAACTCAGTCACCAGCTTCTGCAGTTTCTCACATGAATCAGCCACCAGCGCTGTATCATCAGCGAACAACAACTGACTCACTTCCCAAGCTCTCTCATCCCCAACAGACTTCATACTTGCCCCTCTTTCCAAAACTCTTGCATTTACCTCCCTAACAACCCCATCCATAAACAAATTAAACAACCATGGAGACATCACACACCCCTGCCGCAAACCTACATTCACTGAGAACCAATCACTTTCCTCTCTTCCTACACGTACACATGCCTTACATCCTCGATAAAAACTTTTCACTGCTTCTAACAACTTTCCTCCCACACCATATATTCTTAATACCTTCCACAGAGCATCTCTATCAACTCTTACATTTTTCATATGTATATATATGTATGTGTGTGTGTGTGTATATGTGCGTATGTATGTGTATGTGTGTGTATGTGTATATGTATATATATATGTATATTATCCCTGGGGATAGGGGTGAAAGAATACTTCCCACGTATTCCTCGCGTGTCGTAGAAAGCGACTAGAGGGGACGGGAGCGGGGGGCCAGAAATCCTCCCCTCCTTGTATTAACTTTCTAAAATGGGAAACAGAAGAAGGAGTCACGCGGGGAGTGCTCATCCTCCTCGAAGGCTCAGAGTGGGGTGCCTAAATGTGTGTGGATGTAACCAAGATGTGAAAAAAGGAGAGATAGGTAGTATGTTTGAGGAAAGGAACCTGGATGTTTTGGCTCTGAGTGAAACGAAACTCAAGGGTAAAGGGGAAGAGTGGTTTGGGAATGTCTGGGGAGTAAAGTCAGGGGTTAGTGAGAGGACAAGAGCAAGGGAAGGAGTAGCAATACTCCTGAAACAGGAGTTGTGGAGTATGTGATAGAGTGTAAGAAAGTAAATTCTCGATTAATATGGGTAAAACTGAAAGTTGATGGAGAGAGATGGGTGATTATTGGTGCATATGCACCTGGGCATGAGAAGAAAGATCAAGAGAGGCAAGTGTTTTGGGAGCAGCTGAATGAGTGTGTTAGTGGTTTTGATGCACGAGACCAGGTTATAGTGATGGGTGATTTGAATGCAAAGGTGAGTAATGTGGCAGTTGAGGGAATAATTGGTATACATGGGGTGTTCAGTGTTGTAAATGGAAATGGTGAAGAGCTTGTAGATTTATGTGCTGAAAAAGGACTGATGATTGGGAATACCTGGTTTAAAAAGCGAGATATACATAAGTATACTTATGTAAGTAGGAGAGATGGCCAGAGAGCGTTATTGGATTACGTGTTAATTGACAGGCGTGCGAAAGAGAGACTTTTGGATGTTAATGTGCTGAGAGGTGCAACTGGAGGGATGTCTGATCATTATCTTGTGGAGGCTAAGGTGAAGATTTGTATGGGTTTTCAGAAAAGAAGAGTGAATGTTGGGGTGAAAGGGTGGCGAGAGTAAGTGAGCTTGAGAAGGAGACCTGTGTGAGGAAGTACCAGGAGAGACTGAGTACAGAATGGAAAAAGGTGAGAACAATGGAAGCAAGGGGAGTGGGGGAGGAATGGGATGTATTTAGGGAATCAGTGATGGATTGCGCAAAAGATGCTTGTGGCATGAGAAGAGTGGGAGGTGGGTTGATTAGAAAGGGTAGTGAGTGGTGGGATGACGAAGTAAGAGTATTAGTGAAAGAGAAGAGAAAGGCATTTGGACGATTTTTGCAGGGAAAAAATGCAATTGAGTGGGAGATGTATAAAAGAAAGAGACAGGAGGTCAAGAGAAAGGTGCAAGAGGTGAAAAAAAGGGCAAATGAAAGTTGGGGTGAGAGAGTATCATTAAATTTTAGGGAGAATAAAAAGATGTTCTGGAAGGAGGTAAATAAAGTGCGTAAGACAAGGGAGCAAATGGGAACTTCAGTGAAGGGCGCAAATGGGGAGGTGATAACAAGTAGTGGTGATGTGAGAAGGAGATGGAGTGAGTATTTTGAAGGTTTGTTGAATGTGTTTGATGATTTGAGTGGCAGATGTAGGGTGTTTTGGTCGAGGTGGTGTGCAAAGTGAGAGGGTTAGGGAAAATGATTTGGTAAACAGAGAAGAGGTAGTGAAAGCTTTGCGGAAGATGAAAGCCGGAAAGGCAGCAGGTTTGGATGGTATTGCAGTGGAATTTATTAAAAAAGGGGGTGACTGTATTGTTGACTGGTTGGTAAGGTTATTTAATGTATGTATGACTCATGGTGAGGTGCCTGAGGATTGGCGGAATGCGTGCATAGTGCCATTGTACAAAGGCAAAGGGGATAAGAGTGAGTGCTCAAATTACAGAGGTATAAGTTTGTTGAGTATTCCTGGTAAATTATATGGGAGGGTATTGATTGAGAGGGTGAAGGCATGTACAGAGCATCAGATTGGGGAAGAGCAGTGTGGTTTCAGAAGTGGTAGAGGATGTGTGGATCAGGTGTTTGCTTTGAAGAATGTATGTGAGAAATACTTGGAAAAGCAAATGGATTTGTATGTAGCATTTATGGATCTGGAGAAGGCATATGATAGAGTTGATAGAGATGCTCTGTGGAAGGTATTAAGTATATATATATATATATTATATATATATATATATATATATATATATATATATATATATATATATATATAATATATATATATTATATATATTATATATATATATATATATATATTATATATATATATATATATATATATATATATATATATATATATTATAATATATATATATATATATATATATATATATATATATATATATATATATATCTTGACCTCCTGCCTCTTTGTTTTATACCTCTCCCACTCATTTGCATTTTTTCCGTACATACAAAAATCGTTCAAATGCCTCTTTCTTCTCTTTCACTAATAATCTTACTTCTTCATTCCACCACTCACTACCTTTTCTAATCAACCCACCTCCTACGCTTCTCATGCCACAAGCATCTTTTGCGCAAGCCATCACTGCTTCCCTAAATACATCCCATTCCTCCCCCACTCCCCTTACCCCCTTTGTTGCAAGAGGTGAAAAAGAGGGCAAATGAGAGTTGGGGTGAGAGAGTATCATTAAATTTCAGGGAGAATAAAAAGATGTTCTGGAAGGAGGTAAATAAGTTGCGTAAGACAAGGGAGCAAATGGGAACTTCAGTGAACGGGGCTTTTGGGGAGGTGATAACAAGTAGTGGTGATGTGAGAAGGAGATGGAGTAAGTATTTTGAAGGTTTGTTGAATGTGTTTGATGATAGAGTGGCAGATGTGGGGTGTCTTGGTCTAGGTGGTGTGCAAAGTGAGAGGGTTAGGGAAAATGATTTGGTAAATAGAAAAGAGGTAGTAAAAGCTTTACGGAAGATGAAAGCCGGTAAAGCAGCAGGTTTGGATGGCATTGCAGTGGAATTTATCAAAAAAGGGGGTGACTGTATTGTTGACTGGTTGGTAAGGTTATTTAATGTATGTATGATTCATGGTGAGGTGCCTAAGGATTGGCAGAATTCTTGTATAGTGCCATTGTACAAAGGCAAAGGGGATAAGAGTGAGTGCTCAAATTACAGATGTATAAGTTTGTTGAGTATTCCTGGTAAATTATATGGGGGGGGGGGTTATTGATTGAGAGGGTGAAGGCATGTACAGAGCATCAGATTGGGGAAGAGCAGTGTGGTTTCAGAAGTGGTAGAGGATGTGTGGATTAGGGGTTTGCTTTGAAGAATGTATGCGAGAAATACTTAGAAAAACAAATGGATTTGTATGTAGCATTTATGGATCTAGAGAAGGCATATGATAGAGTTGATAGAGATGCTCTGTGGAAGGTATTAAGAATATATGGTGTGGGAGGCAAGTTGTTAGAAGCAGTGAAAAGTTTTTATCAACGATGTAAGTCATGTGTACGTGTAGGAAGAGAGGAGAGTGATTGGTTCTCAGTGAATGTAGGTTTGCGGCAGGGGTGTGTGATGTCTCCATGGTTGTTTAATTTGTTTATGGATGGGGTTGTTAG
>NC_092228.1:33682425-33684925 GCF_036320965.1 Panulirus ornatus | reverse complement strand
TAACTAGACTCCCTACACTTGTTATGCAGTAGCCAATAGTGTGTAAACCCAACTTGCCACTGCCACTTGCATTTCTCCAGAATACGCTTGACCGCTGGGGCATCATCCTCAGTGCTGGAGCGGTGGTCGCCTGTAAGATGCTCCAATTCCAAGTTCTTATTGTCTCTTGAAGAGAAATAGGCAAAAGTAAGCCACAATAACAGCTGACAGATGAGGGGAATGAGGCCAAAGTGAAAACAAAGTCAAGTCAGGTTAAAGATGAGATCCTCATTGAGAAGAAAGTGGACCACAGTGGTGAGTTGACTATGGGGAATGCTGGAGTAAAATGTAGACTCAGCCAAGGGTTGAAAGGTATACAGTACAAGGAAAGGTAATGTAGTGCTAAAATGAGGGAATATTTGCCAGATTAACGCGCTAGACAAAGGTAGGATGTCTGTAGATTAAGGCCATCTTTGCTTCCTTACAGAACAAAAAACACAGTCTGATGGCAGATGGCAAGAGAGGTAAGATTCTTGAAAGTTCCAAGTAACAAACACAAAGGATCGCATGTGATGACTGTCTTAAATCTGTGAGCTTGAAATGCTGCTGCTGATATCCTTGAAACATATGGTTTAACAATCCAAGGTGTCATCCATTTCGGTGTGCATGATGGTGAGGGATGTAAAATATACTTTTGGGTAGGTGAAAGACAAGCTGGTTCCTCTGTAGTACAAAAGAAATGTGCTTTCCTTATTCTTGAATAATCTGAGCATTATGTTCTGATAAACTAAACTATAAAGACTCTTGGAAAATATCAATAATTTCTGGCATTCATATAAAAGAAGTCTCTTACATTTTGCTGTTGAGATATGAAATACTCGCTGCATAGATTCTTCAGACAAGAAAGCATGCAACTGACAGATGATATCTATTTAGACGAGATGCTGCTGGCATTGTGATCTGCAACACTAAAGTTGATTTGAATTTCTCTAGAGTTTGTTTGTTTGGGCTTTAAGCCTGTCATCTGCCAGGGTCATTAACCCCTTAATGCCACTAGATGGATATTTACATGAGCTGAACAATGGTTTTACATGACTACTTATGCACTGAGTTTAACAGCTCATGGTAGTACATCAAGCCTAGGTGGTGAATGTGTTGACAGTGCACAATAATCTCTCCCGATAGTCAGACATCATCCAGCCATGCCAATGAGAGAACATTTTTCAGAGTTTTCAAGGAAGGAAGTTGAGCGGCTTTAAGCTATATTGAGATGATTATGTATATGATCTTGAATTATTTGACGATGATTTGTCTTTAGAATATGTGAAGAGAAAATTTAAGGAAACCGACTTTTCAGCAACAAAAGTTGTCCAAAATGATGCAGGATAAGGTTTTGTAACAAAAGCAGAGGCAATGTTACTTGCAACCTCCTGACCTTGACAACACTGCCTCTAACTGGTGTTGCTGAAAATTTGACTTTCATTGTTCTGCTTTTAAGAAAAAATTACCAATGACTAACGCTGATTATAGAAAGAAATACTTCACAATATGAGACAAGAGATAATAATCATGAATCAATATTGCAGTGCAGGTCAAATAAACGCTCAAACATGCGAAGTGGCAACTAACTTGAGAGTCTGGCCTGCAGCCTGGTGTAGTTGGCGGCAGTGAAACATCGACAACAGTATTACATGTTACCACAATGACACAACTCCAGGAAAAATAGTTCACAAGTGATTTTATCCACACTGTTACATGAATATCTTTGAAAATGTAGGATTAACTATATTTCTAGACAACTTTAAAAACATAAATTTTGAGGGATGGAAAGAATAACTTTGTGGGAAACTAAGGGATTAAGGCATAGTGTCAAGCTACATCCACAACCTCAAAAACTCTTTAAGTCTCTCTGGCATTAAGCATAATTCTAACACTACACACACTTACTATGTATATGGCCCATGCTATTCTCTACACATACATACCCTTTTCAACAGTAGGCAATCCTTTCTATATTTCACTATCCATTCTCAATACAAACACATCTGCAACAACAATACACTTTCATTTCAGAAATGTCATTACCAATCATTCAATGATTCTATGATCCTCTGTCTCATCTAGTAGTTAATTCAACTTACACATTTCTGATACCTGAAGCCAAAAAGAAAAAAAAAAGACAAATAAGCTATATCAAACTGGATGGCTGATAATGCACGTGCAAATGTAGATTATGAAGTTCAAATAAACCCCACACTTACCACTCCCTCAGAAGATGAAGCTGAGAAAGTACTTATGTTAATGAAGGAAAAAGAGGCAGCCAGTGCATGAGTAATAACCAAAGCAATATTCTTACGTTTTCCTCCCTGTAAAATTGTTCTGTTCCAGAGTCTCCATGTACCTAGAAGAAAAAGGAAAGCGAAATCAACCAGAGAGGATGCTGCACAAACAAGGCAAAATGAGGATGAGCTGAAGTCAGCTTGATGGAAGAATTTGAAGCTTCTTCAATTCTTAACTGAAA
>NC_092228.1:33657425-33677425 GCF_036320965.1 Panulirus ornatus | reverse complement strand
TCTGGGAGTGGATCTGGCAGCGGATGGAACCATGGAAGCGGAAGTGGATCATAGGGTGGGGAGTGGGCGAAAATCCTGGGGGCCTTGAAGAATGTGTGGAAGTCGAGAACATTATCTCGGAAAGCAAAAATGGGTATGTTTGAAGGAATAGTGGTTCCAACAATGTTGTATGGTTGCGAGGCGTGGGCTATGGATAGAGTCGTGCGCAGGAGGATGGATGTGCTGGAAATGAGATGTTTGAGGACAATGTGTGGTGTGAGGTGGTTTGATCGAGTGAGTAACGTAAGGGTAAGAGAGATGTGTGGAAATAAAAAGAGCGTGGTTGAGAGAGCAGAAGAGGGTGTTTTGAAGTGGTTTGGGCACATGGAGAGGATGAGTGAGGAAAGATTGACCAAGAGGATATATGTGTCGGAGGTGGAGGGAACAAGGAGAAGAGGGAGACCAAATTGGAGGTGGAGAGATGGAGTGAAAAAGATTTTGTGTGATCGGGGCCTGAACATGCAGGAGGGTGAAAGGAGGGCAAGGAATAGAGTGAATTGGAGCGATGTGGTATACCGGGGTTGACGTGCTGTCAGTGGATTGAAGCAAGGCATGTGAAGCGTCTGGGGTAAACCATGGAAAGCTGTATAGGTATGTATATTTGCGTGTGTGGACGTATGTATATACATGTGTATGGGGGGGGGGGCAGGGCCATTTCTTTCGTCTGTTTCCTTGCGCTACCTCGCAAACGCGGGAGACAGCGACAAAGTATAATAAATATATATAAATATATTTATTTATTTATTTTATCTATTTATTTTATTTCATTTATTTTGCTCTGTCGCTATCTCCCTCATTAGCGAGGTAGCGCAAGGAAACAGACGAAAGAATGGTTCAACCCACCCATAGTATGGGACAGTAAAGTTATCACAAACAGCCGATGTAGGTGGTGGTAGTGCCGGTGTGGAAGGGGAGGAGGCTGTGGTGGTGGTGTTGACTATGTCCCTCACTCTTGACACAGTCATGCCCACGATGTGCGCAACTCGCTCGTAAGGTCTGTGTGCATAAAAATTAATGTTATGTTACACATTAGTCTCACTTCACTGTGATGATTAATATGACATTGCGACACAAAACAGTCTGCTTTACTTTCATATTTCATATGTATATAAATGTGATAATGTATGTTCGCTTTGTCTACGCACCTATTCAAACTTATGTACGTTCTACCGCGGATGCATTCACGTTTGTACAACGTGACAAGACGAAGAACAAACGCTGTCCTGCATCCACGGGGCAAAAGGACAACATTGTTGCTGATGATTCCGCCTCGGCAGTCGCTAGTGTTGTAGCCTCGTGATGGGGGTACCCCATACATCAGAGAGGGGGAGGGGATATGGGGGACTGTGGATATTATATTAAGGCATATATTTCTTATCTAAAAACGTAAAGAACACATGAAGTAACCATAAACGATTTCATTTGGTTGTCCAAAACCAAAACTGACTTCTTTCTGGTCGCCGTCGACACGTCGGTTATTAACAATGGGATTACCTGTTGCTTTCATGGTCGTTTGACGCACTCTGGTTTTCACGTCCACACACAATAACTGTATTACATATCATTACTAATGCATGATACTTATATACATACTGTCATACCTATTATTCATGTACGTGATTAGAATACGACAAAATCAAATACAGACAATGGATGGTGTAAATATGGGGATGAAGACGGAAATGGGGAGAGAGATGCTGCGATATTGGGGTGGGTGGGGGAATGGGTTGGTCTGTGGGGTGTTCAAGATGTTGAGGGAGGGTTAGACGAGCACTGCACACTCGTCCGATTCTCTATAACGCCTTCGAAATATCATAGAGATACAACCATTCGTTTAGCAGAAATTTGTGAAAACCAGCGTTTGTCCCCCGCTGAAACATACAGTAGGTGTTGTTTGTTGGACTTTCTAGGTCCTTTTATTTCTGGTTGCTTACACTTGTTTTTGAATCAATTATTTGATTTGATTTTGATTTTTTTATTTTGGCTTATTAAGTTGTTATTTTTAACATCACAGGCATTTATCAAGGTCAAACGCCATCATCATTACATCCTCATAATCATTTTGAATATCAATGGCTATTCTGTGGTGTAAGGTTATCTTCACTACATCTTCACAGTCATCTTGTTTTCATCATCAATGACGTTTATCTTGGTCAAAGACTATCTTGACTACATCCTTGTACTTATTTTCAATATCATTGACCTTTATCTTGTTAAAAGCCATCTTCACTACTTCCTCATAATCATCTTACTTTCAATATCACTAACGTATCATTTGGTCAAACGCCATCTTCACTCCATCCTTGTACTCAAGTCACTTTCAACAGCACTGAACTCTATCTTAATGAAAATCTATCTTCACTATATTCTCACAGTTATCTGGCTTTCAATATCAGTGGCCTTTATCTTGGTTAAGGCCATCTTCACTACATCCTCATACACACCTTACGTTGGACATATCTTGCCTTTATGTATATATATATATATATATATATATATATATATATATATAAATATATATATATATATATATATATATATATATATATAAAATAATATATATATATTATATATATATATATATATATATAATATATCTTTTTCTTTCTTTCGTACTATTCGCCATTTCCCACGTCAGCGAGGTAGCGTTAAGAACAGAGGAATGGGCCTTTGAGGGAACATCCTCACCTGGCCCCCTTCTCTGTTCCCTCTTTTGGAAAATTGAAAAAAATGAGAGGGGAGGATTTCCAGCCACCCGCTCCCTCCCTTTTAGTCGCCTTCTACGACACGCAGGGAATACGGGGGAAGTATTCTTTCTCCCCTATCCCCAGGGATAAAAATATATATATAATATATATACATATATATATATTATATATATATATATATATAATATATATATATATATATATATAATATAATATATATATATATATATATTTTTTTTTTTTTTTTCATACTTTGTCGCTGTCTCCCGCGTTTGCGAGGCAACGCAAGGAAACAGACGAAAGAAATGGCCCAACCCCCCCCCCCCCATACACATGTACATACACACGTCCACAAAAAATATATATATATATATATTAATTTTTTCTCCATACAAATTTGCCATTTCCCACAACAGAGAAACAGCGTCAAGAACTGAGAACTGAGCCCTAAGAATGTAAATAGGTATATCAGGAACCCATCTGAAGTGTGAACCTTATATAAACTACATTGCAACTTATTTATAAATAGAATCATCAAGCTTCACTATATCAGCTTTACTATATTTGAATATAAACAAGGTCTAACCGAGGTTACTTGGTTAAGCAAGACGTGAGAATATCATCAGTTGGCCCTCCAGCCCTGGGTTGAAATTGTCGTTCTGACGTATTTCGAGTTCAGTGCTGATACAGGACCATTGATTAAAGGACTATCTTGTTAGTCTGTGTAACTTCGCCTGACCCAATCCACGTCTTCAATGGCTTTCTGTTACTACAAACGGGATTACAAAGGAAAGGCTTCCTTTGTTAGTTTCATGAATACCTTCGTTCAAATGAAGGGAAAGACTATTACTATGAAGCGGTACCTTATCAGCAGGAAAGAGCTGCAGCAACGGTATGAAAGTTACTGCAAGATACATAACGAGCCCGTGGCTTCCAACGTAAACATCGGCCGCCATTTGGGTTCACTCGGCATCATGTGTGACACCAAGATTGGACCCGTTGGCAAACAGGAACGATACTATTCTGGTATCATGTGGCTCGATGGCGCAGGATCACCAACTGAAATGCAAAGAAAATGGAGAAAGCCGCCCAAACGTATCATGAAGGCCGTGCAAGAGAAGATCGAGAGGGATCGGTTGAGAGACGATATCGCTCACAGTATATTGAAATTTATACCCAAGACTTCCCCTGATCTCCAGACACAGCCAGTCACAGAGACCACCACCCCCGCTTCCCAGACACAGCCAGTCACAGAGACCACCAGCCCCGCTCTCCAGACACAGCAAGTCACAGAGACCACCAGCCCCGCTCTCCAGACACAGCAAGTCACAGAGACCACCAGCCCCGCTCTCCAGACACAGCAAGTCACAGAGACCACCAGCACCGCTCCCCAGACACAGCCAGTCACAGAGACCACCAGCACCGCTCTCCAGACACAGCCAGACACACAGCCCACCAGCCCCGTCCTCCACACAGAGCCACAAGATCCTGATATTGAGAATACAAATCAATTTCTCGATGATTTTTTGCTTTCACTGGAGAAGAACTGATGAGTTCCTTATAGACAGAACAAAATGTTAAAAAAAGAATCTATATAAGTTCACTTATGGAGTGAGATCTTTGACGGAGCTGTGCTGCCTATAGCACAGCCTACCAAAGGGTGATCTTTGGTGTCGTGCAGTAACCTCATGAGGGCGGAGTCCGGCTACACTTTCTTTACCGAGGAAAAGATCTCTGCACTAATAGACAACTGTCCTAGCAACACTTATATGAGATGAATAGATGGATGCTCTAATGATCGAAAATATACAAGTGTGAGAAGGACTGACAACTATATACATTCGGTTAGCCAATCTTCATATGACTGGGGCTATTGTTCCCTCTGATTGATTCATTTTTCAAGATTAAGGAAAGTTATAATAAAAATATTGTATTGAGTTTCTCCGTTGGCGTCAGGGTAAACACCCATCCCCCCCGAAGCTTGGTTACCTTTCCGTGGTGGGGGGGACTTCATGGATTGGGCAGTAGCAACCATCGTTGGTTGCTTCTGTTCAATCCATGAACGAAAAACCAAGCATCTTGAACGTAATTGTCGTATAAATTCACTTGGTGTCAAAACTGACGCGAAAGCGGTTGTCTCAATTTTGTCAGAAATGTTTGTGCGTTTCGGCCTGATGGCGGGAGTCGGTTTGGCGCTGTGGTCATGAGGGAATACGAGGAAGATTGGCAACCGTCCCAGAAGTAGCTACAGTGAGGCCCAGCAGCTGTCCCTAATACTGTGGAAGGCACTCATGTAAGGTGTGCAGTGAGGCGCACCAGTAACAAGGGAAACGGACAACCAAAACAGCAATCTTGATCATCAGGAGGCTATCCAATGCTCAGAGTAGATAAGGACGATTATTGTATGGCTTCGCTCAGAAGGTGAAAATCAACAAGTAAAATAACTAGTAGTTAGTGGTAGTGAAGTGGAATTACCGTATTTCTGTGGTCTTAATAGTAAAACGAAACTTTTCGTTTTCTCCATCAATCTAGAGGTGTTGTAGACCACCATCCTTAAGGTTGTAAGGTAATGGTAACTACAAGATTATTACCTCAGCAAATTTGTGATGGAAAGTGCAATAAATGTGGTAATGTATATGATATAAATTATATAGTTGTATAATAAATGTGTATGGAAAAATTTTGTCTTCTCTGTTCCCGTTCATTAATTCAAATACAGGTAAGTTTTCTCTCTAACGAGGTGGGATAAGCTACGTCTACTCGGCTTGTAAACGTGGTGACTTTCCCTTCATTACCACAATGGTGTGCTGAACTGAAGATGTAGAATTCCGTAGACGAAACTAAGATAGGAAATCAGTCTACATCAAGAATTGAAGTATGATCTTTAGATGGACATAAAACAAACGGACGGAGGGGCACACTGGAGCAAATGAATTTCAATATCACCACTTAAAGTAGGCCTTTCAAGTAGTTGTGGCTTTAAAGCAAACTTTTTCTAGCCAAGGTTTAGTTAGCACCTAAACTAATCCCCACGACCTTACCTTAAGAAATATTTTCAGAAGATACTGTCTGAACATATTTCTAAGGTAAGGTCATTTAGGTTTGGTTTAGATGCTACCCTAATCTAGGCTAGAAAAAGTTTCCTTTGCTTCAGAGCCCCAACTACGTAGACGGGCTACTGTTGATATTAAACAGTAACAGAAAGGTGATAAAACTAAGATGAAATGAATAAAAATATAGAATGGGTCAGTTGAAAGTTGAAGTATTTGCTAGATACAATTTTTGACAGATCTAAATGCATCCTAAAGTCAGTCACTTAAATCACAATGCTGAATATTATTTTAATTGTTTGAACTAGTTACAGGAAGTAAAAATATCAAACTTAAAGGGATGCCATTACAATAACTTCATATACCTGTATAGGATCTCTTAAACTTCTTTTCCGTAAAGCTGAATGGATTTAAGTCGTTTAATCTGCTCTCTGAATTTGTTTCTCAGTCCAGTAATCATCTTTGGAGATTACCTCAGTAATTTCTCCATTCAATGTCTTCCTTTTCAAATTAGTTGACGACCACAGCAGTACAATATCCAAGCAGGGATGGCTATGTTTTGGGAGGGCGAGAGGTCAGGTTATGCAAGAATGTTAGAAATGGCTTCCATCAGTTTCTACCCTATCTACTCTAAAATTTTCGGGTTATTAGAACTTAGAGATTTATGAGTAGATAATAAATGTAGTTATCTTGGCAAGATATCCAACGTGAGATTATAGTCATAATAACAATATATTCACAAGGCCAATATATAGTCACCGGAATATTATATTTATCATGATAATGTATCACTTATGACAAAATATGCATGATTAAAAAATGACAATATAGCACCAATAAAAAATATCACATTGCTAATATAGCCAAGGTGGCGATATATACATGATAGTAATGTAACCAAAATAAGAAGATAGCTAAAATAACTATGTTCGAAATGACAATACTGCCACTATGTATATATATTCTCCATGACACTATAGCTACACTGACAGTAAAGCTATCTTCACAAAAGCGTAAAATTGAAAATACGGCAAACGACAATATAGCCATCTTGACCATAATGTCACGTTATAAATCAATCGCCAGCACATTAGAGTCACTTTGATACCAATCTTACAATAACTTTGTAAATATCATGAAAATATAGCCCCCATGTCAACATACTTGCTATGACAATTTAGCCATTATGATAATATAGTCACGACGACAATGTATTCACTATAACAATAAAGCTACCATGATCATATAACTGATATGACAATATATTCAAAGCAAAAATATAGAAACATTCAACTTATATTCACAAATGCAATATAACCACCTGACAATATAGATAGTGTAAATAAATAGTCGTTTTCGGATCATAGCAAACATATAGACTCCAGGACAATATAGTCTCTGGGAAAGAACAGTGACTCAGACAGGATTTATCATTATAATATAATCATAACTTTATAGCTGTCATGTAATTGTAGTCAACATGACAAAATTATCACAATGAAATAAAACGGTATTACAATATAGTTACCATAATTATACACCAATCATGATTATATAATCAGTAGGTTGACATAAACAATATCACAGTGTAAAAACCATGACAATATAAGTGACATGATGATATGATATCCATTCACTTACACTTACAATACCAAATAAGCCGCCATGAAAAATTATTATCATGATTATATAATGACAACAATATTGTAGCTAATAACAAAATATATCTCGAACGACAAAATTAACCATAGCAATATAGCCATTAAGTTGATATAGCGACCCAAGATAATGTAGCCAGGATGGCATTATATTGAAAATAACAATACAGCCACCATGCCAATGTCTTCACCATGACAATGTAGCTACCATGAAAATATAGTAACCTTGACTATGTAGCTACCATGTTGAAGTATTTAAGATAAAAAATATCCACAACAAGAGTTTAGCTGCTAAGACACTATATCTCCAAATGTTATTATTGCCATCATGACAATATAGCACCAGAAAAGAAATATATATACCCACTACTTGACAATATAGCTATTCTGACAATATTGCCAACATGAAAAGACAGTCACCTCCTTGTTATATAACAAAAATGACAAATAGCCATCATGGCAATATAGTGACCTAACAATACAGCCACCATGGCAATATGGTGACCTAAAAAGACAGCCACAAAGGCTATATAGTTACCATAACAATGTAATCTTAATGACAATATAGCCAACATGACTATATAGTTACCATATGACAATACAACCAAACAGATATAAACAAATACAAACTACAATGACATGTACCGTCTCTAAGACAATATTCCATCAATTCAACAAATTAAATGACAACATTGATATTATGATAACACAGTCACCATGACAATATACTCAGAAATGTAATATGATCGCCATAATAAAATTATCCTCCATGAAAATATAACCACCTTACCATTTTGGTTTCCTATTACAATGTAGCCACAGTAATAAAAGATTTACCATGCCAGTACTGAAACCATAACAATATAGCATATCATGGCAATGTAGTTACCTGATAATTTAATCAAAATGACAATTTCTCTTCTATTTATCTTATATCCTCAAGGGGAATATCAACACCATAAAAAAGCTTCTGTCAAAATACAGTCACTATGACATTATAAGTATCGTCATAAAAAAATCACCATGACGATATAGTTATCTTGGTAATATAGCCACTATGACATTATAGTCATAATGAAAATATTGTCGCTAAAATGATATAATTATCTGATATTATATCGCTTATGACAAATTATGCATGAGTTAAATAATAACAATATATCACCTATAGATAAAGATCACCATGCCAATATAGCTAAAGTGACGATATATACATCATAGCAATGTAACTAAAATGAAAAGATAACCAAAATGACGGTATGGTCATAATGACAATATTGCCACTATGAAAATATGTTCCCCAACTGCCACTATGAAATATGTTCCCCATGACACTATACTACACTGACAATAAAGCCATATTCACATAAGAGTAACATTGAAAATACAGCAACATTGTCATGGTGACCATATTGGCATGGTGGCGATATTGTTATTTTCAATATAATGCCATCCTAACTACATTATCTGGTCGCTATATTTACTTGCTGGCTATATTGCTATGGCTAATTTTGTTGTTGGGGATATATTATATCATTAACTACAATATTGTTTTAATCATGTGATCATGACATCAATATTTTCATGGCGGCTTATTTGATAGTGTGCAAGTGTATGGATATCATATTATCATGTCACGATATTGTCATGGTTTTTATATTGTGATGGTGTTTATGTCAGCCTCCTGATGATATTATCATGATTAATATATAAATTTATGGTAACTAAAGTGTAATGGCCATTATATTCATTGTGACAATTTTGTCATGTTGCCTACATTTTTATGTAGTATATTGTTGTTTCATTGTTTTATCGGCTATACTGTCAAGGTGACTATATCTTAATGAGAAATCTTGTCTTGGTCGCTATTTCGTCATGGACACTATATTGTCCTGGAGCCTATATGTTTGCTGTGATCCGAAAGAGACTATTTTGTCACAGCATCAATATTATCAGGTGCTTATATTGCCATAATGAATATAATTTGAAGGTTTCCTTATTGTAGCGTTGACTGTATTGTCATATCACTTATATGATCATGGCTATATTGTTATAGTGAATATATTGCCGTAGTTACTATATTATCAAATTTGCTAAATTGTCATGAAATATGTTGACATGGAAGCCTTATTTTCATGATATTTATATAGACAGTACTATTTTATTATCAGGGTGACTCTAATGTCCCTGCGACTGAATTATATCGTAACATTATTGTCATAGTGGCTGTACTGTCATGGTGGCTATATAGTCGTTTGCTGTATTTTCAATATTACTCTTTGTGAAGATTGCTTTATTGTCGTTGTAGCTATTGTCATGGGAATTATTTTCATAGTAGCAGTATTGTCATTATGAAGATACCGTCATTTTGGTTACATTACGAAGATTTACATTACGTCACCTTAGCTATATTGGCAAGGTGATCTCTTTTATAGATGTTATATTGTCAATTTTTTCATCATGCATATTTTTCATAAGCGATACATTATCGTGATAACTATTTTATTAAGGTGACAGTATATTGTCATGGTGACTATATTGACATTATGACTATAATCTCATTGTGGCTATATTGCTAAGATAATTATATTGTATTGGTCACTATTTCATGATAATGGTTATAATGATATTGTGACTGCATTTTCATTGTATGGTTATCAAATGGTGTAGATTTTGCCCACGAAGATATATCATTATAATAAGTGATATTTCATTTTGATTAAATTATCAAATGAATACATTGTCATGATATGCTATATTATTATAGTTTCAGTACTGTCATGGCGAATATATATTATATGGGCTACATTACAGTGGAAGCCATAGTGGCTGGGTAACTATATTGTCATGGTTGGATCATTTTGTAACATTATTGTTATGGTGGCTGTACTATTATGGTGGCTACTTTGTCTTTTGATGTGTTTTACATATATTTTTTGTGAATATGGCTTTATTGTTAGTGTAGCTATACTTTTATTGGGAACAAATTTTCATAGTGACGGTATTATCATTATGAAATAAAGTCATTTGGGCTATCTTCTAATATGGGTCACATTGGTATGATATACCTATTATCACATTGGCTATATTGGGAAGGTGATCTTTTTTATAAGTGGTATATTGTCATTCTCTAATCGTTCATATTCTGTCATAAGCGATATATTATCATGATAATTATATCATTAATGTGAAAATATCGTCATGGCGACTATATTGTCTTTATGAATGTAATCTTATAGAGACAATATAGCTACTCTGATATATAGGCAACATGAAAAGACAATCACCTCCTTGTAATATGACAAAAATAAGAAATAGTCATCATGGCAATATGTTCATCTAACATTATAGCCACCATGGCAATATAGTTACCATATCAGTATAATCTTAATGGAAATATAACCACCATGACCATATAGACACGATGACAAAACAACCACCAAGACAATACAGGAAACATGACATTACATTATGACAATATTGCCATCAATTAAACAATCAAATGACAATATAGATATTATGGCAACAGTCACCATGGCAATATACTCACAAATGCAATATAATCGATATAACAAAATGATTATATTATGATAATATAGCCACTCTGCCACTATGGCTTCCATTGCAATGTAGCCAACATAATAATACATATACCATGACATTCATGAAACCATAATGATATAGCCTATCACGACAATGTAGTCCCCTAATGATTTAAATGAAATGAAAATCTCGTTTTATAGTGATACATCCTCAAGGGCAAAACCAACACCATTATAAAAGCTACCGTGAAAATGTAGTCACCATGAAATTATAACCATCATGATAAGATAGTCACCATGACAATATAGCTATCTTGGCAAGATATCCAACATGAGATTATATTCATGATAACAATATAGTCACAATGCCAATATATAGTCACCGGAATATTATAGCTATCATGATAATATATCACTTATTACAATATATGCATGATTGAAAAAAATGACAATATAGCAAATATAAAAAAGATCACATTTCTATTATAGCCAAGGTGACGATATAGATATGATAGAAATGTAAACAAAATAAGGAGATATCCAAAATGACAAAAACTTCATATTGACAATACTGCCACTATGAATATATATTCTCCATAACACTATATCTACACTGACAGTAAAGTTATCTTCACAAAAGCGTAAAATTGAAAATACAGCAAACTGCAATATAGCCACCTTGACAATACAGCCACCTTGACAATAATGTCACGATACAAATCAAGCGCCAGGAGATTAGAATCACCTTGATAGTGATCTTAAAATAACTTTATAAATATCATGAAAATATAGCCCCCATGTCAACATATTTGCTACGACAATTTAGCCATTATGATAATATAGTCACGACGACAATGTATTTACTATGACAATAAAGCTAACATGATCATATAACTGATATGACAATATAGTCAAAGCAAAAATATAGAAACATTCAACGTATATTCACAATTTCAATATAACCACCTGACAATATAGATTCTGTGAATAAATAGTCGCTTTCGGATCATAGCAAAACATAGACTCCAGGACAATATAGTCTCTGTGAAAAAACAGTGACTCAGACAGGATTTATCATTATAATACAGTCATAACATTATAGTTGCCATGCAATTGTAGTCAACATGACAAAATTATCACAATGAAATAAAACGACATTACAATATAGTTACCATAATCATACACCAATCATGATTATATAATCAGCAGGTTGACATAAAAAATATCAAAATGTAAAATTCTTGACAATATAAGTGACTTGATGTTATGATATCCATTCATTTACTCTTACCATACCAAATAAGCCGCCATGAAAATATTATTAACATGATCATATAATCACAACAATATTATAGCTAATAACAAAGTATGTCCCGAACGACAAAATTAACCATAGCAATATAGCCATCAAGTTGATATAGCGACCAAGATGATATAGCCATGACGGCATTATACTGAAAATAACAATACAGTCACCATGCCAATGTATTCACCATGACAATGTAGCTACCATGAAAATATAGTAACCTTCACTATGTAGCTACCATGATAAATTATTTTAACTGAAAACTATCCACAACAAGAGTTTAGCTGCTAAAACACTATATCACCTTGCCAATATCGCCAAAATGTTATTATTGCCATCATGATAATATACCGCCACAAAAAAAATATATATACCCACTACTCGATAATATAGCTATTCTGATAATATTGCCAACATGAAAAGACAGTCACCTCCTTGTTATATATAACAAAAATGACAAATAGCCATCATGGCAATATAGTGACCTAACAATACAGCCATCATGGCAATATAATTACCATAACAATGTAATCTTAATGACAATATAGCCAACATGACTATATAGTTACGATGACAATACAACCACAGTAACAATACAGATAACATGACAGTACCGTCTCTAAGACAATATTGCCATCAATTCAACAAATTAAATGACAATATAGATATTATGGCAACACAGTCACCATGACAATATACTCAGAAATGTAATATGATCGCCATAATGAAATCATCCTACCATGAAAATATAACCACCTTACCATTTTGGTTTCCATTACAATGTAGCCACAGTAATAAAAGATTTACCATGCCAGTACTGAAACCATAACAATATAGCATATCATGGCAATGTAGTCACCTGATAATTTAATCAAAATGACAATTTCTCTTCTATAATGGTATGTCCTCAAGGGAAATATGAACACCATTAAAAAAGCTTCTATGAAAATACAGTCACTATGACATGATAAAAAAGTCACCATGACACTATAGTTATCATGGCAATATAGCCACTATGACATTATAGTCATAATGACAATATAGTCGCTGTGACAATATTGTCACCATAAAATTATAATTATCATGATAATATATTGCTTATGACAAAGTATGCATGAGTTTAGTAATGACAATATACCACCTATAAAAAGATCACCTTGTAAATATAGCTAAGGTGACGATATATACATCATAGCAATGTAACTAAAATGAAGGATAGCCAAAATGACGGTATGTTCATAATGACAATACTGCCACTATGAAAATATGTTCTCCACGACGCTATAGCTACACTGACAATAAAGCCATTTTCACAAAAGAGTAACATTGAAAATACAGCAAACGAGAATATAGCTACCATGATAGTACAGCCAGCATTACAATAATTTCACGATATAAATCCTCACCATAACATTAGTCACCTTGATAATAAACTTACAATAACTTTATGGATATCATGATAGTATAGCCTCTATGTCAACATATTTGCCATGACAATTTGGCCATTATGATAATACAGTCACGATGACAATTTATTCACTATAACAACATAGCCAGAGTGATCATATAACTGATGTGAAAATACAGTCAAAGAAACAAAAAAGAAATATACAAATCATATTCACTATGGCAATATAACCATATGACAATATAGATACTGTGACAAATAGTCGCTTTTGAATCATAGCAAACATATAGCCTGCAGGACAATATAGTCTCTATGACAAAATAGCGACCAAGACAGGATATATCATCATAATATAGACACCTTGACAGTATAGCCCATAAAACCAATGTATTATCATAGTAGGTAAATTTTTCAAGATTGATATATTTTCATGGTAGCTACATTGTCATGGTGACGATATTGTCATGGTGGCTCTATTTTGCTATAATGTTATCATGGCTACATTATCTTGGTCGCTTGAATAACTTAATGGCTATATTGCTATGGTCAATTTTGTCGTTGGGTCTATATTTTGTCATTAGCTACAATTTTGTTGTGGTTATGTGATCTTGATAATATATTATCATGGTGGCTTATTTGGTATTTTGAGTGTAACTGTATGGATATCACATCTTCATACAACTTACATTGTCATGGTTTTTATACTGTTATGGTGTTTATGTCAACATGGTGATAATATTATGATTGATGTATGATTATGGTAACTATATAGCAATGGCGATTATATTTTCTTTTATTATTATATTGTGGTGACTACATTTTCATGATAGTTACATTGTTATGATATGCACATTTTCATGGTTGTTACATTGTCTTAATGGCTATGCTGTCAAGGGGGCTATATTATAATGATAAATCCTGTTTTGGACGCTATTTTGTCATGGACAATATATTGTCCTGGAGTCTATATGTTTGCTATGATTGGAAAGCAACTATTTTGTCACAATATCTATACTGTCAGGTGGGTATATTGCCATAGTGAATATATTTTGAATATTTCTTTATTATTGCATTAACCATATTGTCATATCATGGAGGATTTATTGTTATAGTGAATACATTGTCGTTGTGACTATACTGTAATAATAGCTAAACTGTTCTGGGAAATACAGTGCAGCCACCATGATAATAATGTCACGATATAAATCAATCGCCAGGACATTAGAGTCACCTTGATAATAAGTATATAATGAGTACATAGATATCATGAAAATATACCGTTCATATGAATATATTTGTCGTGAAAATATAGCTCCCATATAAATATCTTTGAAATGACAATCTCGCCATCATGATAATGTAGTTAAGACAATAATATATTCACCATAACAATAAAGCCACAATGGTCACATAAATAATATGACAGTATAGTCAACGTAACAATAAACGCATTTATGAATTATATTCACTATGGAAATATAGCCACATGACTATATAGATACTGTGACAAAATAGTCATTTTGGATCATAGCAAACATATAGCGTCCAGGAGAATATAGTCTCTATGACAAAATAGCAAAGAAGACAGGATTTATCATCACAATACAGTCACCTTGACAGTATAGCCAATAAACAGTAGAACAACCATGAAAATGTACCTGCCATAACAATATAGCTACCATGAAAATATAGTTACTATGAAAAATTCATTACAATGAAATATAAACGATATCACATTATAGTTTCGATAATCATACACCAATCATGATCATATCATCAGCAGGTTGACATAAACACAATCATAGTATAAAAAACATGACAAAGTACGTGACATGATGATATGATATCCATACTCTTCACTCACAATCCCAAATAAGACGCCATGAAAATATTATCAAGGTCATATAATCACAATAAATATGTAGCCGAAAAAATATATCCCTAGCGACAAAATTAACCATCGCAATAAAGCCAGGATAATGTAGCCATGATAGCATTATAGCACAATAAAGCCACCATGCCAATATCCTCACGATGGCAATGTAGCTACCGTGAAAATATATTAACCTCAAAAATGTGGCTACTATGATAATCTATTCCAATGAAAAATATCCACAGCAACAGCGTAGCTGCTAAGACACTATATCACCATGCCAATACCACCAAAATGTTAGTGAAGCTATCATATCAAAATACCTCCAGAAAAAAATCCCACCGCAACAATATAACTAACATGACAATATAGCTACCTTGATGATATACCTAATATGACAGTACAGCCACCAGGACAATAAAATCACGATATAATTCAATCACTATGACATTAGAGTCACCTTGATAATAAACTTTTAGTGACTATATAAGTATCATGAAAATATTGCGTCAATATCAACATATTTACCATGACAATTTAACCATTATGATAGTATAGTCAAAACAACAATATATTCACCATAACAATAAAGCCACCATGATCATATAAGTTATATGAAAATATAGTCAATGCAACAATAGATAAATATTCAAATTATATTCACTATGCAATATAGCCACCTGACAATATAGACGCTGTGACAAAATTGTCGCTTTCGGATCATAACAAACATATATCCTCCAGCACATTATAGTGTCCTTGATAGAATAGCGACCAAAAAGGATTTATCATTAAAATATAGCCACCTTAACAGTATAGCCAAAAAAAGATGTAACAACCATGAAAGTGTACCTGCCATAACAATATAGCTACCATGAAAATGAAGTTACCTTGACAAAATAATCACAATGAAATATTATCGCCTTCGCTATATAGTTAACATTATCATACACCACTCATGATGAGATAATCAGGAGGTTGACATAAAAACCATCACAGTATAAAAACCATGACACTATAGTTGACATGATGATGTGATATAATACATTTACACTCACAATACCAAATAAGTCGCCATGAAAATATTGTTATTATTACATAATCCGAAAACAATTTAACTAACAACAAAACATATCCCCAACGACAAAATCGACCATAGCAACTTAATATTGCGACCAAGATAAGGTAGCCCTCATGGCATTATATTGAAAATAACAATATAGCCACCATGCCAATATCCCTTGGGATAGGGATATTTATCCCTGGGGTTAGGGGAGAAAGAATATTTCCCACGTATTCTCTGCGTGTTGTAGAAGGCGACTAAAAGAGAAGGGAGCGGGGAGCTGCAAATCCACCCCTCTCGTTTTTAATTTTCCAAAAGAAGGAACAGAGAGGGGGGCCAATTAAGGCTATTCCCTCAAAGTCTCAGTCCTCTGTTCTTAATGCTACCTCGCTAATGCGGGAAATGGCGAATAGTATGAAAAAAAATTATCATACAATCAGGAAAGTTTTTTCCTAATAACAAAACATATCCCCAACGACAAAATTGACCATAGCAATATAGCCATCAACTTGATATTGCGACCAAGATAATGTAGCCAGGATGGCATTATATTGAAAATAACAATACAGCCACCATGCCAATATCGTCACCATTACAATGTAGCTATCAAGCTTGACACTGTAGCTACCATGATAATGTCTTCCTATGAAAGAATATCTACAACAACAGTTTAGCTGCTAAGACACTATATCACCATGCCAATATCATCAAAATATTAGAATAGCCATCATAGCAGTATCCCGCCAGAAAAAAAAACGATATAGCTACCATGACAATATAGTTACCCGGACAATATAGCTAACATGACAGTCCTCTCCTTGTAATACGACACAAATGACAAATAACCACCATGTCACTATAGTCGCCTAACAATGTATCAACAATGGCGATATATTCACCATATCAATATGATCACAATTGTAATATAGCCACCATGACCAAATATTCACATTGAAAATACAACCACCATGACAATACAGACAACATAAGAATACAGTCTGTAACACAATATTACCATTAAATCAACAAATTCAAAGACAACATAAATATTATGGCAACACAGTAATCATGACAATGTACTCAAAAATGCAATATAATCGCAGTAAGAAAATGATCCGACTATGAAAATATTGCCAGCCTGCCACAATGGTTTCCATTGCAATATAGACACCATAATAATACATTCACCATGACAGTACTGAAACCATAACGATATAGCATATCATGACAATCTAGTTAATGAAAATTTGATTCTATAATGATATGTCCTCAAGGGCAAAATCAATACCATTATAAAAGCTGCCATGAAAATGCAGTCACAATGACATTATAACCTTCATGATAAAACAGTTACTATGACAATAAAGTTATCTTAACTATATAACCACTGTGAGATTATAGTCATATTACCAATGTAGTTATCCATGAAAATATTCTAACCTCATTGATATAGTTATCATGATGATGTATCGCTTTTGATAGAATATGCATGATTAAAAAACTGACAATATAGCAACTATAAAAAACATCACTTTGCCAATATAGCCAAGGTGACGATATATATATATATATATATATATATATATATATATATATATATATATATATATATATATATATATTATATTTTCTTTTTTTTTTGCTTTGTCGCTGTCTCCCGCGTTTGCGAGGTAGCGCAAGGAAACAGACGAAAGAAATGGCCCAACCCACCCCCATACACATGTATATACATACACGTCCACACGCAAATATACATACCTACACAGCTTTCCATGGTTTACCCCAGACGCTGCACATGCCCTGATTCAATCCAATACCAGCCGGCAACCCGGTTATACACATCGATCCACAATTCACTCTATCCCTGGCCCTCCTTTTCACCCTTGCATGTTAAGGCCCCGATCACACAAAATCTTTTTCACTCCATCTTTCCACTTCCAATTGGTCTCCCACTTCTCCTCGTTCCCTCCACTCCGGACAATATTATCCTCTTGGTCAATCTTTTCCCCACGCATTCTCTCCATGTGCCCAAACCATTTCAAAACACACCTCTTCTGCTCTCTAAACATCGCTCTTTTTTTTCCACACATCTCTCTTACCCTTACGTGACTTGATCGATCAAACCACATCACACCAACATTGTCTCAAACAATCTTCCTTTTCCAGCACATCCACCCTCCTGCGCACAACTCTATCCATGCCCATGCTGCAACCCATACAACATTGTTGGAACCACTATTCCTTCAAACATACCCATTTTGCTTTCCGAGGATATTGTCTCGACTTCCACACATTCTTCAAGGCTCACAGGATTTTCGCCCCCTCCCTCCACTATATGATCACTCTTCGCTTCCATGGTTCAATCCGCTGCCAGAGCCCTCCAGATATCTAAAACACTTTACTTCCTCCAGTTTTTCTCATTCAAACCTTACACTCCAATTGCCTTGACCCTCAACCCATTACTGTCCTGATAACTTTGCTCTTATTCACATTTACTCTTAACTTTTTCTCTTTCTCACACTTTTACAAAAATCGTCAACCCAGCTTGTGCACTTCTCACATGAATCAGCCACCAGCGCTGTATCATCAGCGAACATCAACTGACTCAACTTCCCAGCTCTCTCATCCACAACAGACTTTCAGACTTGCCCCTCTTTCCAAAACTCTTGCATTCCCTACTAAACAACCACATCCATAAACAAATTAAATAACCATGGAGACATCACACAACCCCTGCCGCAACCTACATTCACTGAGAAACATCACTTTCCTCTCTTCTACCACGTACACATGCTTACATCCTCGATAAAAACTTTTCACTGCTTCTAACAACTTGCCTTCCACACCATATATTCTTTATACCTTCCACAGAGCATCTCTATAAACTCTTTCATATGCCTTTCCAGATCATAAATGCTACATACAATCCATATGCTTTCTAGTATTTCCTCACATAAATTTTTCAAAGCAGCTAACTCCTGATCCACACATCCTCTACCACTTCTGAACCACCCATGTCTCTTCCAATCTTGATGCTCTGTAATTGACTTCACCCTTCTCAATCAATACGCCTCCATATAATTTACAAGGAATACTCAACAATACTTATACGCTGAAATTTGAGCACTCACTCTTATCCTTTGCCTTTGTAACATAGTCACTATGCACCACATTCCGCCAAATCCTCAGGCACCTCACCATGAGTCATAATATATTAAATAACCTTAACAACCAGTCATTAATCCAGTCACCACTTTTTTAATACATTCCGCTGCAATACCATCCAAACCTGCTGCCTTGCCGGCTTTCATCTTCCGCAAAGCTTTTTCTACCTCTTCTCTGTTTACAAATCA